>NW_027590500.1:127500-179290 GCF_964213995.1 Mustelus asterias
GGGAATTGATGAGTCCTTTGGGTGGGTGCTGTCCCTGCATCGGTGTCAGGGACGCCTTGTAAAGCATCAATAAAGGCCGATTGCCCGCTCCCGGATTTTCCAATCACCGCAATGTTCACCGTTGCACTCTGAGAACTGGTAAAGTAGGAAGATAGTTTCTCAGCCGCAGTCTCCAGCATGCCACTGCTCAGCAGAGAGAGGAAATAATTGTTGTTCGCCGCGCTGGCCATGATAGATCTGTCGGTTGGAACGAATGTGAGAGTCAGAGAGACTGTGTGTCTGAAAATTTGCACAGGAACCTGTGTACCGTGACAGTTCATATACAGACCAACAGCAACCGAATGTACAATCTCAGACGGACCAGGAATATTGGATGGGAATTTCCATCCATGCCTGCCCCAAGACCGGAAAATCCCGCCTGAGGTCATGGGAGACTTGCAAGGTCCGTGTCCCGCTCGCTACAATTCCCACAGCAGGGCAAGATGGGAAGACATCGCACATCGTCTGAGCAGCGAATGTATTCACATTCTCCGACTCAATGATACTTTCCCCCTCTGGGACTGGGTGACACAATGCGTTAGATACACTGTCCTTTCCCCTCTGGGACCGGGTGTCACAGTGCGTTAGATACACTGTCCTTTCCCCCTCTGGGACCGGGTGTCACAGTGCGTTAGATACACTGTCCTTTCCCCCCTCTGGGACCGGGTGTCACAGTGCGTTAGATACACTGTCCTTTCCCCCTCTGGGACCGGGTGTCACAGTGCGTTAGATACACTGTCCTTTCCCCCTCTGGGACCGGGTGTCACAGTGCGTTAGATACACTGTCCTTTCCCCCTCTGGGACCGGGTGTCACAGTGCCTTAGATACACTGTCCTTTCCCCCTCTGGGACTGGGTGTCACAGTGCGTTAGATACACTGTCCTTTCCCCCTCTGGGACCGGGTGCCACAGTGCGTTAGATACACTGTCCTTTCCCCCTCTGGGACCGGGTGTCACAGTGCGTTAGATACACTGTCCTTTCCCCCTCTGGGACCGGGTGTCACAGTGCGTTAGACACACTGTCCTTTCCCCCTCTGGGACCGGGTGTCACAGTGCGTTAGACACACTGTCCTTTCCCCCTCTGGGACCGGGTGTCACAGTGCGTTAGATACACTGTCCTTTCCCCCTCTGGGACCGGGTGTCACAGTGCGTTAGATACACTGTCCTTTCCCCCTCTGGGACCGGGTGTCACAGTGCGTTAGATACACTGTCCTTTCCCCCCTCTGGGACCGGGTGTCACAGTGCGTTAGATACACTGTCCTTTCCCCCTCTGGGACCGGGTGTCACAGTGCGTTAGATACACTGTCCTTTCCCCCTCTGGGACCGGGTGTCACAGTGCGTTAGATACACTGTCCTTTCCCCCTCTGGGACCGGGTGTCACAGTGCGTTAGATACACTGTCCTTTCCCCCTCTGGGACCGGGTGTCACAGTGCGTTAGATACACTGTCCTTTCCCCCTCTGGGACCGGGTGTCACAGTGCATTAGATACACTGTCCTTTCCCCCTCTGGGACCGGGTGTCACAGTGCGTTAGATACACTGTCCTTTCCCCCTCTGGGACTGGGTGTCACAGTGCGTTAGATAAACTGTCCTTTCCCCCTCTGGGACCGGGTGTCATAGTGCGTTAGATACACTGTCCTTTCCCCCTCTGGGACCGGGTGTCACAGTGCGTTAGCTACACTGTCATTTCCCCCTCTGGAACCAGGTGTCACAGTGCGTTAGATACACTGTCCTTTCCCCCCTCTGGGACCGGGTGTCACAGTGCGTTAGATACACTGTCCTTTCCCCCTCTGGGACCGGGTGTCACAGTGCGTTAGATACACTGTCCTTTCCCCCTCTGGGACCGGGTGTCACAGTGCGTTAGATACACTGTCCTTTCCCCCTCTGGGACCGGGTGTCACAGTGCGTTAGATACACTGACCTTTCCCCCTCTGCGACCGGGTGTCACAGTGCGTTAGATACACTGTCCTTTTCCCCCCTCTGGGACCGGGTGTCACAGTGCGTTAGATACACTGTCCTTTCCCCCCTCTGGGACCGGGTGTCACAGTGCGTTAGATACACTGTCCGTTCCCCCCTCTGGGACCGGGTGTCACAGTGCTTTAGATACACTGTCCTTTCCCCCTTTGGGACCGGGTGTCACAGTGCCTTAGATACACTGTCCTTTCCCCCTCTGGGACCGGGTATCACAGTGTGTTAGATACACTGTCCTTTCCCCCTCTGGGACCGGGTGTCACAGTGCGTTAGATACACTGTCCTTTCCCCTCTGGGACCGGGTGTCACAGTGCGTTACATACACTGTCCTTTCCCCCACTGGGACCGGGTGTCACAGTGCGTTAGATACACTGTCCTTTCCCCCTCTGGGACCGGGTGTTACAGTGCGTTAGATACACTGTCCTTTGCCCCTCTGGAACCAGGTGTCACAGTGCGTTACATACACTGTCCTTTCCCCCCTCTGGGACCGGGTGTCACAGTGCGTTAGATACACTGTCCTTTCCCCCTCTGGAACCAGGTGTCACAGTGTGTTAGATACACTGTCCTTTCCCCCTCTGGGACCCGGTGTCACAGTGCGTTAGATACACTGTCCTTTCTCCCTCTGGGACCGTGTGTCACAGTGCGTTAGATACACTGTCCTTTCCCCCTCTGGGACCCGGGTGTCACAGTGTGTTAGATACACTGTCCTTTCCCCCTCTGGGACCGGGTGTCACAGTGCGTTAGATACACTGTCCTTTCCCCCTCTGGGACCGGGTGTCACAGTGCGTTAGATGCACTGTCCTTTCCCCCTCTGGGACCGGGTGTCACAGTGCGTTAGATACACTGTCCTTTCCCCCTCTGGGACCGGGTGTCACAGTGCGTTAGATACACTGTCCTTTCCCCCTCTGGGACCGGGTGTCACAGTGCGTTAGATACACTGTCCTTTCCCCCTCTGGGACCGGGTGTCACAGTGCGTTAGATACACTGTCCTTTCCCCCTCTGGGACCGGCTGTCACAGTGCGTTAGTTACACTGTCCTTTCCCCCTCTGGGACCGGGTGTCACAGTGCGTTAGATACACTGTCCTTTCCCCCTCTGGGACCGGGTGTCACAGTGCGTTAGATACACTGTCCTTTCCCCCTCTGGGACCGGGTGTCACAGTGCGTGAGATACACTGTCCTTTCCCCCTCTGGGACCGGGTGTCACAGTGCGTTAGATACACTGTCCTTTCCCCCCTCTGGGACCGGGTGTCACAGTGCGTTAGATACACTGTCCTTTCCCCCTCTGGGACCGGGTGTCACAGTGCGTTAGATACACTGTCCTTTCCCCCCTCTGGGACCGGGTGTCACAGTGCGTTAGATACACTGTCCTTTCCCCCCTCTGGGACCGGGTGTCACAGTGCGTTAGATACACTGTCCTTTCCCCCTCTGGGACCGGGTGTCACAGTGCGTTAGATACACTGTCCTTTCCCCCTCTGGGACCGGGTGTCACAGTGCGTTAGATACACTGTCCTTTCCCTCTCTGGGACCGGGTGTCACAGTGCGTGAGATACACTGTCCTTTCCCCCTCTGGGACCGGGTGTCACAGTGCGTTAGATACACTGTCCTTTCCCCCCTCTGGGACCGGGTGTCACAGTGCGTTAGATACACTGTCCTTTCCCCCTCTGGGACCGGGTGTCACAGTGCGTTAGATACACTGTCCTTTCCCCCCTCTGGGACCGGGTGTCACAGTGCGTTAGATACTCTGTCCTTTCCCCCCTCTGGGACCGGGTGTCACAGTGCGTTAGATACACTGTCCTTTCCCCCTCTGGGACCGGGTGTCACAGTGCGTTAGATACACTGTCCTTTCCCCCCTCTGGGACCGGGTGTCACAGTGCGTTAGATACACTGTCCTTTCCCCCCTCTGGTACCGGGTGTCACAGTGCGTTAGATACACTGTCCTTTCCCCCTCAAATCCAGTTACCACTCTCTGACAATTTCCTCTGATATGACACTTTATCAGGTTAAATAAGTGTCTCGATGGGTGCCGGCAGAGTGAGATTCATCCCCTATTACCTGCTCTGACACCACAGAATCTTCAGAAATTTTGAGACCTTTGCCGTCGCTTTCGATTCGAGGGACAGTCCTTCGTTCCGAGCTCCCACCCTTCTGATCTGTAGACTTGGTGTTCGTGCCACAATATTTATCGCAATGTGTGTTTAACTTGCAACTTGAATCAACTGTTCCATCTCCAGCCTTTGGACTTTCCCCAGCATGCATTTTATTGCAGTGAATCCTGTTTCGCAAGATATCTCCATTGTCCTTTCCCACACGTCTTCTCGCTCACTCATCCAGAGAAATAATCTCTCGCATATCGCACAGGGTGTGTTTTCATTCCAGTGGGAAGGTTTGTCAGCGACTTTCTGGAAGAAGTGAGAGCGAGGTCAACCTCCTTCACCTTCCCCCTACGTTTGATTTATTATTGTCACAGGTATTGAGATGCAGTGAAAAGTATTGCTTCTTGAAGATGGGAATGGGTGAATGAATTTTGTAATACTTAGAGATTTGTAAAAGGCATTGTCGGACTTGGTTTCGTGTATCCAAGAACAGATACGAGGAGCAGCTGTCCTTGCTGTTGTCCGCAACCTTACTGACTTTCCCAGCTCATCGTGTTCAGGAATGTGGCTAACCTCGCTCGAATCCATTTTGTGTTCTTTTATATGATGTACTTTGCTGTTTAACCCGGTGGAGTTTATATGCATGCCTTCTGTGATGGTATCATAGTAGATTCGTATATATTCATTATATACGATTCATCCTTCCCGATATAAATTGTTATATAAATCCCTGTGCTTCAGTCAACTTGTTTCTGCAAACTTATAATCTAGTGTGCTGGATAAACAAACCGCAGGTGTCCACATAGAGGCGACAAAACAGACAACCTTGAGATGGCCACGATTCCACAGACTACGCGAAGGACGGGATCGCCGAGGCAGCGATAATCGTGAGAAAATGCGGACGTGACCAGGGGTGAAAATATATGTCTCAATATTTGTCCTTAACTTGTATTCGGCGGGAAGTCTGGAGACTGTGTTAGAAATCGGACTTCTCCCACAAGCTTGTGAAAATAAACCACTGCACATTGACTCACGACTCGTCTCAGAGGTATTATTTACCTACAACAGCGTGATACAGACGAAGCATACTGTTCATAGAGTACAGAGGGGGAGAAGGAAAGGAGAGGGTGCAGAATGTAGTGTTACAGTCGCAACGAGGGTGCAGAGAAAGATCAAATTAATGCGAGGTGGCTTCATTCAGAGCCCTGGGGAGGGAAGGGGCAAAGGTCAGTATAGAACCCTGGGGGAGGGGCAAAGGTCAGTAGAGAACCCTGGGGGAAGGAAGGGGCAAAGGTCAGTAGAGAACCCTGGGGGAAGGAAGGGGCAAAGGTCAGTATAGAACCCGGGGGAGGAAGGGGCAAAGGTCAGTATAGAACCCTGGGGGAGGGGCAAAGGTCAGTATAGAACCGTGGGAAGGAAGGGGCAAAAGTCAGTATAGAACCCTGGGGGAGGGGCAAAGGTCAGTATAGAACCCTGGGGGAGGGGCAAAGGTCAGTATAGAACCCTGGCGGTCAGTATAGAACCCGGGGGAGGAGGGGCAAAGGTCAGTATTGACCCCCCCTTGGGGAAGGGTGCAAAGGTGATATGAGGCACCAGCATGAACAAGACTACTTTCCACTGCAGCCTTCCGATGCTTCTTGTACAGAGAGGTCATAGAGGTCTGAGAGTCATAGAGTCAGAGAGGTTTACAGCATGGAAACAGGCCCTTCGGCCCAACTTGTCCATGCTGCCCTTTTTTTAAAAAAAACCCTAAGCTAATCCCAATTGCCCGCGTTTGGCCCATATCCCTCTGTACCCATCGTACCCATGTAACTGTCTAAACACTTTTTAAAAGACAAAATTGTACCCGCCTCTACTACTGCCTCTGGCAGCTTATTCCAGACACTCACCACCCTCTGTGTGAAAAAATTGCCCCTCTGGACCCTTTTGTATCTCTCCCCTCTCTCCCTTCTGCAGTTGGTGGATCGCCTACAGATTTGGTTTGCCCGCTCTGCTGTTGAGGATTGACATTTTTTTGGACTGTACACTGCCTGGCACCTTCCCGTCACTGGTGGCACCATCAGGCACAAGGAGAGACCGCTGGCATTGCCCAAGGGATGGCCAGAAAGTGCAAGCATCGTCACCGGGAAGCCTGAGTGTTCAATGACACACCAGTGAAATAGGCTTTAATTTAAGTCTGCTTGGTTGACTTTCATACACTGAGAAAGTACAGCAAGGAAAAAGGGCAAAGCACCAAATATCCCCCCCCCCCCCCCCCCGCTTAAATTCCAAGATGAGTAATAATTTCAGGCTTTACCGAGGGAGGAGGAGGTCGAGCCCTGAATCTCTGATTGTCAATTCAGGAGAGGTTCTCAAGATGAAGCTGCATCTGCTTTTTGGGACTCAGAAGCACGCGGGATGAGTCGGAAGGGGAAGGGTGGTCTGTTGCCTTGCAGCGAGGGAAAGGAAGATAAAGCTTGAGCAAGGCAGCTAGATTTGGTCTCGACGAACAAAACAAATCAGACAGCAAAGCATCCTATTGCCTTCCTGATCCCGGATTATCTCAGAACAGCCGAAAGCAGCTCAGATAATGCCAAATTCGGAGCCAGCAATAATAAACAAGGTCAAAGCAGTCGATAACAGAATCCCCAATTAAGACTGCTTTCAAAATAGAATTCTGCGCGACAAGTGAGGGGCTAAATTCCTCAGAAGCTCCTTCAGCCAGTTCAAGTCAGATGTCCATAATAAGATCAGCCATGATCTTATTGAATGGCGGGGCAGGCTCGAGGGGATGGATGGCCTACTCCTGCTCCTATTTCTTATGTTCTTAAGTCGTCATTCAATTCGACCGAAAGACTCAGTTTAAAAACCAGTTCCATTCGAAACTGCAAACCAAGTAAAAGGACACAGTTAAATCCAGGGGAATTTTCCCTCTACACTGTCCCCCTTCAAACACACCCAGGACAGGTACAGCACGGGGTTAGATACAGAGTAAAGCTCCCTCTACACTATCCCCATCAAACACTCCCAGGACAGGTACAGCACGGGGTTCGATACAGAGTAAATCTCCCTCTACACTGTCCCCCACCAAACACTCCCAGGACAGGTACAGCACGGGGTTAGATACAGAGAAAGCTCCCTCCACACTGTCCCTATCAAACACTCCCAGGACTGGTACAGCACGGGGTTAGATACAGAGTACATAGAACATAGAACATAGAAAGCCACAGCACAAACAGGCCCTTCGGCCCACAAGTTGCGCCGATCATGTCCCCACCTCTAGGCCTATCTATAGCCCTCAATCCCATTAAATCCCATGTACTCATCCAGAAGTCTGTTAAAAGACCCCAACGAGTTTGCCTCCACCACCACCGACGTCAGCCGATTCCACTCACCCACCACCCTCTGAGTGAAAAACTTACCCCTGACATCTCCTCTGTACCTACCCCCCAGCACCTTAAACCTGTGTCCTCTCGTAGCAACCATTTCAGCCCTTGGAAATAGCCTCTGAGAGTCTACCCTATCCAGACCTCTCAACATCTTGTAAACCTCTATCAGGTCACCTCTCATCCTTCGTCTCTCCAGGGAGAAGAGACCAAGCTCCCTCAACCTATCCTCATAAGGCATGCCCCCCAATCCAGGCAACATCCTTGTAAATCTCCTCTGCACCCTTTCAATGGCTTCAACATCTTTCCTGTAATGAGGTGACCAGAACTGCGCGCAGTACTCCAAGTGGGGTCTAACCAGGGTCCTATAAAGCTGCAGCATTATCTCCCGACTCCTAAACTCAATCCCTCGATTAATGAAGGCCAGTACGCCGTACGCCTTCTTGACCGCATCCTCCACCTGCGAGGCCGATTTAAGAGTCCTATGGACCCGGACCCCAAGGTCCTTCTGATCCTCTACACTGCTAAGAATGGTACCCTTCATATTATACTGCTGCTTCATCCCATTGGATCTGCCAAAATGGATCACCACACACTTATCCGGGTTGAAGTCCATCTGCCACTTCTCCGCCCAGTCTTGCATTCTATCTATGTCTCGCTGCAACTTCTGACATCCCTCCAAACTATCCACAACACCACCTACCTTGGTGTCGTCAGCAAACTTACCAACCCATCCCTCCACTTCCTCATCCAGGTCATTTATGAAAATGACAAACTGCAAGGGTCCCAGAACAGATCCCTCTACACTGTCCCCCATCAAACACTCCCAGGACAGGTACAGCACGGGGTTAGATACAGAGTAAAGCTTCCTCTACACTGTCCCCATCAAACACTCCCAGGACAGGTACAGCACGGGGTTAGATACAGAGTAAAGCTCCCTCTACACTGTCCCCCATCAAACACTCCCAGGACAAGTACAGCACGGGGTTAGATACAGAGTAAAGCTCCTTCTACACTGTCCCCCATCAAACACTCCCAGGACAGGTACAGCACGGGGTTAGATACAGAGTAAAGCTCCCTCTACACTGTCCCCATCAAACACTCCCAGGACAGGTACAGCACGGGGTAAGATACAGAGTAAAGCTCCCTCTACACTGTCCCCATCAAACACTCCCAGGACAGGTACAGCACGGGGTTAGATACAGAGTAAAGCTCCCTCTACACTGTCCCCATCAAACACTCCCTGGACAGGTACAGCACGGGGTTAGATACAGAGTAACGCTCCCTCTACACTGTCCCCATCAAGCACTTCCAGGACAGGTACAGCACGGGGTTAGATACAGAGTAAAGCTCCCTCTACACTGTCCCCCATCAAACACTTCCAGGACAGGTACCTTTGCCTTCCCACAGACTCCCCCAATTAACTTCCTCCCTGGCATAAATATAGGGTTCGTGGTGGGAGATACAGGAAGGATATCAGAGGTAGGTTCTTTACGCAGAGAGTGGTTGGGGTGTGGAATGGACTGCCTGCAGTGATAGTGGAGTCAGACACTTTAGGAACATTTAAGCGGTAATTGGATAGGCACATGGAGCACACCAGGAGATAGGGAGAGGGATAGCTTGATCTTGGTTTTGGGACGTCTGGTAAGTGGGAGGCTTTCGAAAGTGTGTTAACCAGGGTTCAGGGTAAACACATTCCTCTTAGAGGGAAGGTCAAGGCTGGCAGAAGTCGGGAACCCTGGATGACTTGGGATATTGAGGCCCTGGCCAAGAAGAAGTAAGCGGC
Organism: Mustelus asterias; assembly: GCF_964213995.1. NCBI lineage: Eukaryota > Metazoa > Chordata > Chondrichthyes > Carcharhiniformes > Triakidae > Mustelus > Mustelus asterias. The sequence goes on from NW_027590500.1 coordinate 136,751, forward strand.
ACATGACGTGAATCGGCAGCTGGGATCAAGTGGATCCCTTGAAGAGTATCGGGGGTGCAGGAGTAGAGTTAAGAGAGAAATCAGGAGGGCAAAAAGGGGACACGAGATTGTTTTGGCAGATAAGGCAAAGGAGAATCCAAAGAGCTTCTACAAATATATAACGGGCAAAAGAGTAACAAGGGAGAGAGTCGGCCTCTTAAGGATCAACAAGGTTATCTATGTGCGGATCCACAGGAGATGGGTGAGATCCTAAATGAATATTTCTCATCAGTATTTACTGTTGAGAAAAACATGGATGTTAGTGAACTTGGGGAATTTGATAGTGATGTCTTGAGGAATGTACATATTACAGAGAAGGGGGTGCTGGAAGTCTTAAAGCGCATCAAGGTAGATAAATCCCCGGGACCTGATGAAGTATATCCCAGGACGTTGTTGGAGGCTCAGGAGGAAATTGCGGATCCTCGAGCAGAGATATTTGAATCATCGATAGTCACGGGTGAGGTGCCTGAAGATTTGAGAGTGGCAAATGTTGTGCCTTTGTTTAAAAAGGGCTGCAGGGAAAAGCCTGGGAACTACAGGCCGGTGAGCCTCACCTCTGTGGTGGGTAAATTGTTGGAAGGTATTTTGAGAGACGGGATCAACAGGCATTTAGAGACGCAAGGATTGATTAGGGACAGTCAGCATGGCTTTGTGAGTGGAAAATCATGTCTCACAAATTTAATTGAGTTTTTTGAAGGGGTAACCAAGAAGGTAGATGAGGGCAGTGCAGTTGATGTTGTCCACATGGACTTTAGCAAGGCCTTTGACAAGGTACCGCATGGTAGGTTGTTGCATCAAGTAAAACCTCACGGGATCCAGGGTGAGGTATCTAAATGGATACAAAATTGGCTTCTTGACAGAAGCCAGAGGGTGGTTGTAGAGAGTTGTTTTTCAAACTGGAGGCCTGTGACCAGCGGTGTGCCTCAGGGATCAGTGCTGGGTCCACTGTTTTTTGTCATTTATATTAATGATTTGGAGAATATAGGGGGCATGGTTAGTAAGTTTGCAGATGATACCAAGAGTCACAGGTGGACAGAGTGTTGAAGAAGGCATTCGGCATGCTTGGTTTCATCGGTCAGAACATTGAATACAGGAGTTGGGACGTCTTGTTAAAGTTGTACAAGACATTGGTAAGGCCACACTTGGAATACTGTGTACAGTTCTGGTCACCCTATTATAGAAAGGATATTATTAAACTAGAAAGAGTGCAGAAAAGATTTACGAGGATGCTACCGGGACTTGATGGAGTGAGTTTTAAGGAGAGGCTGGATAGACTGGGACTTTTTTCTCTGGAGCGTGGGAGGCTGAGGGGTGATCTTATAGAGGTCTATAAAATAATGAGGGGCACAGATCAGCTAGATAGTCAATATCTTTTCCCAAAGGTAGGGGAGTCTAAAACTAGAGGGCATAGGTTTAAGGTGAGAGGGGAGAGATACAAAAGTGTCCAGAGGGGCAGTTTTTTCACACAGAGGGTGGTGAGTGTCTGGAACGAGCTGCCAGAGGCAGTAGTAGAGGCGGGTACAATTTTATCTTTTAAGAAGCATTTGGACAGTTACATGGGTATGATGGGTACAGAGGGATATGGGCCAAATGGGGGCAATTGGGATTAGCTTAGGGGTTTAAACAAAAAGGGCGGTATGGACAAGTTGGGCTGAAGGGCCTGTTTCCATGCTGTAAACCTCTATGACTCTAAAACTCTAACCCCTTACAACCCAACACATTTCCCACCAGATTTGCGGGTTTCTCTGGAGGTGAGGTGAGACTGGAGGCAAGACGTCAGCCCAAACAAAGACTCACAAAAGCCAATGTCCCGGTTAAAGACTTATCTTTATTGACCAATAATTTGATTTGATTTATTATTGTCACCTGTATTGGGACACAGTGAAAAGTATTGTTTCTTGCGCACTATACAGACAAAGCATACCGTTCATAGAGTACAGAGGGGAGAATGAAAAGGATTTGATTTGATTTATTATTGTCACATGTATTGGGATACAGTGAAAAGTATAGTTGAGTGAGGGACCTTGGATGAAATAGAAAGAGTCGAGAGAGCTTCAAGTTTTTAGGTGTCCAGATCACCAACAAACTGTCCTGGTCCCCCCCACGCCGACGCTATAGTTAAGAAAGCCCCACCAACGCCTTTACTTTCTCAGGAGACTAAGGAAATTTGGCATGTCAGCTACAACTCTCACCAACTTTTACAGATGCACCATAGAAAACATTCTTTCTGGTTGTATCACAGCTTGGTATGGGGCTCCTGCTCTGCCCAAGACCACAAGGAACTACAAAAGGGTTGTGAATGTAGCCCAATCCATCACGCAAACCAGCCTCACATCCATTGACTCTGTCTACACTTCCCGCTGCCTCAGGAAAAGCAGCCAGCTCTGGACACTTTTGTATCTCTCCCCTCTCACCTTAAACCTATGCCCTCTAGTTTTAGACTCCTCTACCTTTGGGAAAAGATATTGACTCTCTAGCTGATCTGTGCCCCTCATTATTTTATAGACCTCTATAAGATCACCCCTCAGCCTCCTACGCTCCAGAGAAAAAAGTCCCAGTCTATCCAGCCTCTCCTTATAACTCAATCCATCAAGTCCCGGTAGCATCTTACTAAATCTTTTCTGCACTCTTTCTAATTTAATAATATCCTTTCTATAATAGGGTGACCAGAACTGCACACAGTATTCCAAGTGTGGCCTTACCAATGTCTTGTACAACTTCAACAAGACGTCCCAACTCCTGTATTCACTGTTCTGACCGATGAAACCAAGCGTGCCGAATGCCTTCTTCACTACTCTGTCCACCTGTGACTCCACTTTCAAGGAGCTATGAACATGTACCCCTAGATCTCTTTGTTCTGTAACTCTCCCCAACGCCCTACCATTAACTGAGTAAGTCCTGCCCTGGATCAATCCACCAAAATGCATCACCTCGCATTTATCTAAATTAAACTCCATCTGCCATTCGTCAGCCCACTGGCCCAATTGATCAAGATCCCATTGCAATTGGAGATAACTTTCTTCACTGTCCACTATGCCACCAATCTTGGGGTCATCTGCAAACTTACTAACCATGCCCCCTATATTCTCATCCAAATCATTAATATAAATGACAAATAACAGTGGACCCAGCTCTTTGTTTAACTGGAGTGAGAGTGGGGGAGAGAGTCTTAGCAGGAGTGCTGAGAGGAAGCTAAGAAGTGATTTAATTATTCATTTATTCATTTAAGGGTATTCCTAGTATATTTCGCGGGCTTTTTTCAGGGTTTTGAATTGAGGAAGTGAGGTCAGCTGAAGGGGATTCTGGTAGGTTGAGTCTTAGTATAAAAGGCAGTTACTTGGGGGGTTCGTCGGGAGCATAAAAAGCCGTCTGCACTATACAGCGGGCAGCGTCGGGAGCGGGCAGTGGAGTGAGTGGGTAGCAGAGTGTGCAATATAAGGGCTTTGGCTCACAGGGCTTGGGCTAAAAAGGCAAGGCTAGTTATTTTTTACCCAACCCTATAAAGGATAAGGGCAGGTATGAGTGATCGGCCAGTTCAGTGCTTCCGATGTGGGATGTGGGAGTTCCTGCAAACACCGAGCTTCCCAGAGGTTCACATATGTGCCAGGTGCGTGGAATTGCAGCTCTTGAGGGACCGTGTTAGGGAACTGGAGCTGCAGATCGCTGACCTTAGCCTAGTCAGGGAAAATGGGAGAAAAATTGACAGCAGTTATAGGCAACTAGTTACACCGGGGCATCGGGAGAATGACACGTGGGTCACAGTTAGGAGGAGTAAAGGGCAGAAGGGTAAAGTACAAGGGAGGTCTCCAGAGGTGTCTCAAAATAGGAAGGGCTTGGTGACAGGTGTGAGAGGGGAGGGGAGTGGACAGTTAGAAGAAGGGTCACCTGTGGTTGTCCCACTCCAAAACAGGTACATTGTTTTAGATAGTGTGGAGGAGTGTGCCTCTCCAGGGGTAAGACACAGTGACCAGGTCACTGGCACACAGTCAGGCTCTGTGGCCCGGAAAGGGAAGAGAGGGGTTAGGAGAGCGATAGTGGTGGGGGATGCATCAGTTAGAGGGACAGACAGGCGATTCTGTGGGGGCGAACGGGACTCCAGGATGGTAGTCTGCCTACCTGGTGCTGGGGTCACGGATGTCTCCGAGCGGATAGGAGGCATTTTAAAAGGGGAAGATAAAGAAACGGATGTCATTATACACATTGGTGGAAATGACGTAGATAGGAAGAGTAGGGGGGTCCTAAGAGAGCAATTCAGGGAGTTGGGAAATAGGTTAAAAAGTAGGGTCACTAGGGTGGCCATCTCTGGGCTGCTCCCAATGCCTCGTGCCAGTGAGGATAAGAATAGGGAGTTGGTCCAAATGAATGCCTGGCTAAAGGACTGGTCCAGGAGGGAGGGCTTTATTTTCATAGACCAATGGGAGGTTTTCAGGAGAGGATGGCACCTGTACAAGAGGGAGGGGTCACAACTAAGTTGGAAGGGCACAAATATCCTGGCTGGGAGCTTTGCTAATGCAGTTCGGGGGGGTTTAAACTAGTATGGCAGGGGGGTGGGGATCAAACTATAAGGTCTATAAGTGTGGTGGCTGGGGACGAGCTTGGGGCTGGGACAAGGCTGGCAAAGAAGAAGAGCACTCTGGGGGAGGACGACCTCACTGAGCCTGGGGGTCTGGAGTGCTTATACTTCAATGCAAGGAGCGTAGCAGGTAAAACAGACGAACTTGGGGCCTTAATGCGCACAAGGAATTTGGATGTGGTTGCGGTGACAGAGACTTGGTTGAAAGAGGGACAGGACTGGCAGCTGAATATTCCAGGGTACAAGTGTTTTAGGCGAGACAGAGGAGGGGCCAAAAGAGGTGGGGGAGTAGCGGTATTGGTTGGAGAGCATATTACAGCGGTGCAGAGGGAGGACAATTCGGAGGAGTCGTGTAGCGAGTCACTCTGGGTGGAGCTTAGAAACAGGAAAGGCGCAGTCACTATGTTGGGGGTGTACTACAGGCCCCCCAACAGCCCAAGGGAAGTGGAAGAATGGATATGTCAGGAGATACTGGATAGGTGCAGGAAATATAGGGTTGTTGTAGTGGGAGACTTCAATTTCCCTGGTATAGACTGGAAATCGCTGAGGGCAGGGACTCTGGATGGTGAGGCATTAGTAAAATGTGTACAGGAGGGTTCGTTGGAACAATATGTGGACAGCCCAACTAGAGAGGGGGCTATACTGGACCTGGTGCTGGGGAATGAGCCCGGTCAGGTCTTCAAAGTTTTGGTTGGGGAACATGTGGCAAATAGTGACCACAATTCTGTTAGCTTTAGGAATAGTGATGGAAAAGGATGAGTGGTGTCCCAAGGGTAAGGTGTTGGATTGGGGGAAGGCTAACTTTATTGGGATCAGGCAGAAATTGGCAGCTCTTGATTGGGAGAGGCTGTTTGAGGGTAAATCCACATCTGGTATGTGGCAGTCTTTTAAGGAACGGTTGTTAGGGCTACAGGACAAGCATGTGCCTGTAAAAAAGAAGGATAGGAAGGGTAGGATTAGAGAACCGTGGATAACCAGGGAAATTGAGGGACTGGTCAAAAGGAAAAGAGAGGCGTATGTTAGGTCCAAGCAGCTAAAAACGGAGGGAGCTCTGGATGAGTATAATGAAAGTAGGAAAATACTCAAACGGGGAATTAGAAGAGCAAAAAGGGGTCACGAAATGTTCTTGGCAGACAGGATTAAGGAGAATCCCAAGGCATTTTATTCATACGTTAGGAACAAAAGGGTTGTTAGGGAAAAAATCGGACCTCTCAGGGACAAAAGTGGGGACTTATGCTTGGAGCCCAAAGAGGTAGGGGAGATCCTAAATGAATACTTTGCGTCGGTATTCACTAAGGAGAGGGATGTGTTGACTGGGAGTGTCTCGGAGGGGAGTGTTGAACCGTTGGAGAAAATCTCCATTACAAAGGAGGAAGTGTTAGGTTTGTTAGAGAATATAAAGACTGACAAATCCCCAGGGCCTGATGGAATCTATCCAAGGCTGCTCAGGGAGACGAGAGGTGAAATCGTTGGGCCTCTGACGCAAATCTTTGTCTCGTCACTGGACACAGGTGAGGTCCCAGAGGATTGGAGGATAGCCAATGTGGTCCCGATAGTTAAGAAGGGTAGGAAGGATAACCCGGGTAATTATAGGCCGGTGAGCTTGACGTCCGTGGTGGGGAAGTTGTTGGAGAAGATTCTTAAAGATAGGATGTATGCGCATTTAGAAAGGAATAAACTCATTAACGATAGTCAACATGGTTTTGTGAGAGGGAGGTCATGCCTCACGAACCTGGTGGTGTTTTTTGAAGAAGTGACCAAAATGGTTGACGAAGGAAGGGCTGTGGATGTTGTCTATATGGACTTTAGTAAAGCATTTGACAAAGTCCCTCATGGTAGGCTAGTGAAAAAGGTTGGATCCCATGGGATAAAGGGGGAGGTGGCTAGATGGGTGGAGAACTGGCTTGGTCATAGAATACAGAGGGTGGTAGTGGAAGGGTCTTTTTCCGGCTGGAGGCCTGTGACTAGTGGTGTACCGCAGGGCTCTGTATTGGGACCTCTGCTGTTTGTGATTTATATAAATGATCTGGAAGAAGGAGTAACTGGGGTGATCAGTAAGTTTGCGGACGACACAAAACTGGCAGGACTTGCAGATAGTGAGGAACATTGTCAGAGGCTACAGAAGGATATAGATAGGCTGGAAATTTGGGCAAGGAAATGGCAGATGGAGTTCAATCCTGATAAATGCGAAGTGATGCATTTTGGTGGGAATAATGTAGGGAGGAGCTACACGATAAATGGAAGAACCATAAAGGGTGTAGAGACGCAGAGGGACCTGGGTGTGCAAGTCCACAGATCTTTGAAGGTGACGTCACAGGTGGAGAAGGTGGTGAAGAAGGCATATGGCATGCTTGCCTTTATAGGACGGGGCATAGAGTATAAAAGTTGGGGTCTGATGTTGCAGATGTATAGAACGTTGGTTCGGCCGCATTTGGAATACTGCGTCCAGTTCTGGTCGCCACACTACCAGAAGGATGTGGAGGCTTTGGAGAGAGTACAGAGGAGGTTTACCAGGATGTTGCCTGGTATGGAGGGGCTTGGTTATGAGGAGAGATTGGGGAAACTGGGGTTGTTCTCCTTGGAAAGACGGAGGATGAGGGGAGACTTAATAGAGGTGTATAAAATTATGAAAGGCATAGATAGGGTGAACGGTGGGAAGCTTTTCCCCGGGTCGGTGGTGACGTTCACGAGGGGTCATAGGTTCAAGGTGAAGGGGGGGAGGTTTAACACAGATATCAGAAGGACATATTTCACACAGAGGGTCGTGGGGGCCTGGAATGGGTTGCCGGGCAAGGTGGTGGAGGCGGACACACTGGGAACGTTTAAGACTGATCTAGACAGCTATATGAACGGAGTGGGAATGGAGGGATACAAAAGAGTGGTCTAGTTTGGACCAGGGAGCGGCGCGGGCTAATTGTTCCTGGTTTCTCGTTTCAAGGCTTCATTCTATGATCATCTTGCTGGTGCCAGTACAGAGTGAGACTGCGGATAGTTGGGAACCTGTCTCGGGGGCAGGGAATTCATATGGTGTTCGTGGAAGTGGAAATGACTAGCGTTGGGAAGCATTTTGTGATCAGGGCCATTGTGATCTCCTGGACTCGTTTCGATCGCCTCAGGGGGTCGGAGAGGAATTTCCCAGATTTTTTTTCCCCATATTGGCCCTGGGGTTTTTCACTCTGGGTTTTCGCCTCTCCCTGGAGATCACATGGTCTGGAATGGGGGGGGTGGGGGTGAGTTAATAGGTTGTAATGAACAAAGCATCGTAGCTGTGAGGGACAGCTCGGTGGATAGGATATTGGTTTGTAGATAGTCTGGAGAATTGGGCGGGGATCCTGGATTCAGGATTCAATCCTGGACCGGGGAGCGGCGCGGGCTTGGAGGGCCGAAGGGCCTGTTCCTGTGCTGTATTGTTCTTTGTTCTTTGTTCTTTGTTCTTTGATCCCTGAGGCACCCCGCTGGTCACAGGCCTCCAGTTTGTATAGACAAGGTAGGGGGGAAGTCGAGAACTAGAGGGCGGAGGTCGAAGGTGAGAGGGGAAAGGGACCTGAGGGGAGCTTTTTCACAGAGTGGTGTGTGTGTTGAATGAGCTGCCCGTGAAGGTGGGAGAGGCTGGTACAGTTACAACATTTGGATGACATTCGGACAGGTAGATGGATCGAGAAAGGTTGAGAGGGATATGGGCCAAAGGCAGGCAAATGGGGCCAGTCCAGTTTGGGAGAGCAGGTTGGCACGGAGGAGCTGGACCGAAGGACCTGTCTCCGGGTTGTACATCTCTCTGGCTCGGGGCCTCTCTGACTCTGTAACGGAGAAAGTGCCGGATGGAAAGGGGTTAATGCGACTTGTTTGTTTAACACAGCGAGAGTAACTCCGATCCCTGTGGACCTCCCCCAGCCTCCTGTCCCTGCGGGGGGAGGAGGTGGGGGAATTCTCTCTCCTGTTAATAAGGCGCTCCGTACAATGTGTTATCCCAGAGTGACTGTGTCAGCATCAACTCCGTCACTAACAGGGACTGCGGAGAGAGCGAGGGAAGGAGGGATCGGAGCCCGAGAGAAAGAGACTGGAACATTCCAATAATGGATTGAATTCTGAGCGCATTAGACTGGGACATGACAATGGATCAGAATCCGGGAACAATAGACTGGGACATTACAATGGATCAGAATCCGGGAACAATAGACTGGAACATTACAATGGATCAGAATCTGGGAACAATAGACTGGGACAGGACAATGGATCAGAATCCGGGAAGAAGAGACTGGAACATTACAATGGATCAGAGCCCGGGAACAATAGACTGGAACATTACAATGGATCAGAATCTGGGAAAACTGGGTCTGAACGTTACAGCAATGGACAGGGGTATTGTCTGGGCGTATTATATGCTGAATGATTACATTGGATTCATACCATTATCACCTGCTGACCGCCTATTCTATATTCTACAGATTGTTGAGGCATATTACTACCCTCTGCTAGCTGTTATTGGGGTTCCCGGTGAGTCTCTACATTCTCCCTATCTCTTCTCCAACTCTCGATCTCTGTAATCTCCTCCTGCCCCCGACGCCCCCTCCCTATCTCTGTAACCTCCTCCAGCCCCAACACCCCTCCCTATGTCTGTAACCTCCTCCAGCCCCCGACACCCCCTCCCGATCTCTGTAACCTCCTCCAGCCCCTACACCCCTCCCTATCTCTGTAACCTCCTCCAGCCCCTACACCCCCTCCCGATCTCTGTAACCTCCTCCAGCCCCCACACTCCCTCCCTAGACCTGTCACCTCTTCCAACCCCCAACACTCCTCCCTATCTCTGCAACCTCCTCCAGCCCCCGACACCCCCTCCCTATCTCTGTAACCTCCTCCAGCCCCTACACCCTTCCCTTTCTCTGCAACCTCCTCCAGGTCCCAAACACCCTTCCTATCTCTGTCACCTTCTCCAGCTCTCTACATCCCCCCTATCTCTGTAACCTCCTCCAGCCCCCTACACCCCTCCCTATCTCTGTAACCCCCTCCAGCCCCCTACACCCCTCCCTATCTCTGTAACCCCTCCAGCCCCGACACCCATCCCGATCTCTGTAACCCCCTCCAGCCCCCTACACCCCCTCCCTATGTCTGTAACTTCTTCCAGCCCCCTACACCCCCTCCCTATCTCTGAAAGCTCCTCCAGCCCCTGCACCCTTCACTCTCTCTGTAACCTCCTCCAGCCCCCTACACGCCTCCCTATCTCTAACCTCCTCCAGCCCCCTACCCCCATCTCTGCAACCTCCTCCAGCACCCTACACACCCTCCCTATCAATGTAACCTCCTCCAGCCCCCTACCCCCTCATCGCTGTAACATCCTCCAGCCCCCTGCACACCCTCCCTATCTCTGTTCAATCCTGATAAATGCGAAGTGATGCATTTTGGTAGAAATAATGTAGGGAGGAGCTATATGATAAATGGCAGAACCATAAAGAGTGTAGATACGCAAAGGGACCTGGGTGTGCAAGTCCACAGATCCTTGAAAGTGACGTCACAGGTGGAGAAGGTGGTGAAGAAGGCATATGGCATGCTTGCCTTTATAGGACGGGGCATAGAGTATAAAAGTTGGGGTCTGATGTTGCGGTTGTATAGAACGTTGGTTCGGCCGCATTTGGAATACTGCGTCCAGTTCTGGTCACCACACTACCAGAAGGACATGGAGGCTTTAGAGAGAGTGCAGAGGAGGTTTACCAGGATGTTGCCTGGTATGGAGGGGCTTAGTTATGAGGAGAGATTGGGTAAACTGGGGTTGTTCTCACTGGGAAGACGGAGGATGAGGGGAGACTTAATAGAGGTGTATAAAATTATGAAAGGCATAGATAGGGTGAACGGTGGGAAGCTTTTTCCCAGGTCGGTGGTGACGTTCACGAGGGGTCATAGGTTCAAGGTGAAGGGGGGGAGGTTTAACACAGATATCAGGCGGACATATTTTACACAGAGAGTGGTGGGGGCCTGGAATGCGCTGCCGGGCAAGGTGGTGGAGGCGGACACACTGGGAACGTTTAAGACTTATCTAGACAGCCACATGAACGGAGTGGGAATGGAGGGATACAAAAGAATGGTCTAGTTTGGACCAGGGAGCGGCAAGGGCTTGGAGGGCCGAAGGGCCTGTTCCTGTGCTGTATTGTTCTTCTTTGTTCTTCTTTGTTCTGCAGCTCCTCCACCCCCCTTCACCCCTCCCTATCTCTGTAACCACCTCCAGCCCCCTACACCCCCTCCCTATCTCTGTAACCTCCTCCAGCCCCCTACACCCCCTCCCTATCTCTGTAACCTCCTCCACCCCCCTACTCCCCTCCCTATTTCTGTAAGCTCCTCCAGCCCCCTACACCCCCTCCCTATCTCTGTAACCTCCTCCACCCCCCTACTCCCCTCCCTATTTCTGTAACCTCCTCCTGCCCTCTACGCCCGCAAACCCTAACTCTGTAACTTGCTCCAGCCCCTACACCCCCTCCCTATCTCTGTAACCTCTCCCAGCCCCTACACCATTGTCTGTGTAACCTCCTCCAGCCCCCTACACCCCCTCCCTATCTCTGTAACCTCCTCCAGCCCCTACATCCCTCCCTATCTCTGTAAGTTCCTCCAGGCCCTACACCCCCTCCCTATCTCTGTAGCCTCCTCCACACCTAGACCCCTCCCTATCTCTGTAACCTCCTTCAGCCCCGACACCCCCTCCCTATCACAGTAACTTCCTCCAGCCCCCTACATCCCCTCCCTATCTCTGTAACACCATCCAGCCCCCACACCCCTCCCTATGTCTGTAACCTCATCCAGTCCCTGCACCCCTCCCTATCTCTGTAACCTCCTCCAGCCCCCTACACCCCCTCCCTATCTCTTTAACCTCCCCCAGCCCCTACACCCCTCCCTATGCCTGTACCCTCATCCAGCCCCCGACACCCGTCCCTATCGCTGTATCCATGTCCAGGCCCTACACCCCACCCCCTTTCTCTATAAGCTCTCCAGCCCCAACAGCTGCTCCCTATCTCTGTACCCTCATCCAGCACCCTGCAACCCTCCCTATCTCTGTAACCTGCTCCAACCCCTACACCCCCTCCCTATCTCTGTAACCTCCTGTAGCCCCTGCACTCTTCCCTATCAATGTAACCTCCTCCAGCCCCCTAACCCCCATCTCTGCAACCTCATCCAGCCCCCTACACACCCTCCCTATCTCTGTAACCTCCTCCAGCCCCTACACCCCTTCCTATCTCTGTAACCTCCTCCAGCCCCCTACACCCCCTCCCTATCAATGTAACCTCCTCCAGCCCCCTACCCCCCTACTCTGTAACCTCCTCCAGCCCCCTACACCCCCTCCCTATCTCTGTAACCTACTCCAGCCCCTAGACCCCTTGCTATCTCTGTAAACTCCTCCAGCATCCTACACACCCTCCCTATCTCTGTAACATCCGCCAGTCCCTACATCCCTCCCTATCTCTGTAACCTCCTCCAGTCCTGACACCTCTCCCTATCTCTGTAACCTCCTCCAGCACCTATACCCCTTCCTATCGCTGTAACCACGTCGAGGCCCTACACCCCCTCCCTATCTCTATAACCTCCTCCAGCCCCTACACCCCCTCCCTATCTCTGTAACCTCCTCCAGCCCCTACACCCCCTCCCTATCTCAGTAACCTCATCCAGCCCCTACACCCCCTCCCTATCTCTGTAACCTCCTACGACCCCTACACCCCCTCCTTATCTCTGTAACCTGCTCCAGCCCCCACACTCCCTCCCGAGACCTGTCACCTCTTCCAACCCCCAACACTCCTCCCTATCTCTGTAACTTCCTCCAGCCCCGACACTCCCTCCCGATCTCTGTAACCGCCTCCAGCCCCCTGTACCCCCTCCCTATTTCTGTAACCTCCTCCAGCCCCCTGCACCCCCTCCCTATCTCTGTAACCTCCTCTTCCCCTCACCCCTCTCAATCTCTGCAACCTCCTCCAGCCCCCTACACCCCCTCCTTATCTCTGTAACCTGCTCCAGCCCCCACACTCCCTCCCTATCTCTGTAACCTCCTCCAGCCCCGACACTCCCTCCCGATCTCTGTAACCGCCTCCAGCCCCCTACACCCCCTCCCTATTTCTGTAACCTCCTCCAGCCCCCTGCACCCTCTCCCTATCTCTGTAACCTCCTCTAGCCCCCTCACCCCTCCCTATCTCTGTAACCTCCTCCAGCCCCTACATCCCCCTCCCTATCTCTGTAACCTCCTCCAGCCCCTACACCCCCTCCCTATCTCTGTAACCTCCTCCAGCCCCGACACTCCCTCCCTATCTCTGTAACCTCCTCCAGCCCCGACACTCCCTCCCGATCTCTGTAACCGCCTCCAGCCCCCTACACCCCCTCCCTATTTCTGTAACCTCCTCCAGCCCCCTGCACCCTCTCCCTATCTCTGTAACCTCCTCTAGCCCCCTCACCCCTCCCTATCTCTGTAACCTCCTCCAGCCCCTACATCCCCCTCCCTATCTCTGTAACCTCCTCCAGCCCCTACACCCCCTCCCTATCTCTGTAACCTCCTCCAGCCCCGACACTCCCTCCCTATCTCTGTAACCTCCTCCAGCCCCGACACTCCCTCCCGATCTCTGTAACCGCCTCCAGCCCCCTACACCCCCTCCCTATTTCTGTAACCTCCTCCAGCCCCCTGCACCCTCTCCCTATCTCTGTAACCTCCTCTAGCCCCCTCACCCCTCCCTATCTCTGTAACCTCCTCCAGCCCCTACATCCCCCTCCCTATATCTGTAACCTCCTCCAGCCCCTACACCCCCTCCCTATCTCTGTAACCTCCTCCAGCCCCGACACTCCCTCCCTATCTCTGTAACCTCCTCCAGCCCCGACACTCCCTCCCGATCTCTGTAACCGCCTCCAGCCCCCTACACCCCCTCTCTATTTCTGTAACCTCCTCCAGCCCCCTGCACCCTCTCCCTATCTCTGTAACCTCCTCTAGCCCCCTCACCCCTCCCTATCTCTGTAACCTCCTCCAGCCCCTACATCCCCCTCCCTATCTCTGTAACCTCCTCCAGCCCCTACACCCCCTCCCTATCTCTGTAACCTCCTCCAGCCCCGACACTCCCTCCCTATCTCTGTAACCTCCTCCAGCCCCGACACTCCCTCCCAATCTCTGTAACCGCCTCCAGCCCCCTACACCCCCTCCCTATTTCTGTAACCTCCTCCAGCCCCCTGCACCCTCTCCCTATCTCTGTAACCTCCTCTAGCCCCCTCACCCCTCCCTATCTCTGTAACCTCCTCCAGCCCCTACATCCCCCTCCCTATCTCTGTAACCTCCTCCAGCCCCTACACCCCCTCCCTATCTCTGTAACCTCCTCCAGCCCCGACACTCCCTCCCTATCTCTGTAACCTCCTCCAGCCCCGACACTCCCTCCCGATCTCTGTAACCGCCTCCAGCCCCCTACACCCCCTCCCTATTTCTGTAACCTCCTCCAGCCCCCTGCACCCTCTCCCTATCTCTGTAACCTCCTCTAGCCCCCTCACCCCTCCCTATCTCTGTAACCTCCTCCAGCCCCTACATCCCCCTCCCTATCTCTGTAACCTCGTCCAGGCCCTACACAGAAGAACATAAGAAATAGGAGCAGGAGTTGGCCATCTAGCCCCTCGAGCCTGCCCCGCCATTCAATAAGATCATGGCTGATCTGAAGTGGATCAGTTCCACTTACCCGCCCGATCCCTATAACGCCTAATTCCCATACCGATCAGGAATCCATCTATCCGTGATTTAAACATATTCAACGAGGTAGCCTCCACCACTTCAGTGGGCAGAGAATTCCAGAGATTCACCACCCTCTGAGAGAAGAAGTTCCTCCTCAACTCTGTCCTAAACTGACCCCCCTTTATTTTGAGGCTGTGCCCTCTAGTTCTAGCTTCCTTTCTAAGTGGAAAGAATCTCTCCACCTCTACCCTATCCAGCCCCTTCATTATCTTATAGGTCTCTATCAGATCCCCCCTCAGCCTTCTCAATTCCAATGAGGACAAACCCAATCTGTTCAGTCTCTCCTCATAATCAACACCCCTCATCTCTGGTATCAACCTGGTGAACCTTCTCTGCACTCCCTCCAAGGCCAATATATCCTTCCGCAAATAAGGGGACCAATACTGCACACAGTATTCCAGCTGCGGCCTCACCAATGCCCTGTACAGATGCAGCAAGACATCTCTGCTTTTATATTCTATCCCCCTCGCGATATAGGCCAACATCCCATTTGCCTTCTTGATCACCTGTTGCAGACTGGGTTTTTGCGTCTCATGCACAAGGACCCCCAGGTCCCTCTGCACAGTAGCATGTTGTAATTTTTTTCCATTTAGATAATAATCCAATTTGCTATTATTTCTTCCAAAGTGAATAACCTCGCATTTGTTAACGTTATACTCCATCTGCCAGATCCTCGCCCACTCACTCAGCCTGTCCAAAACTCTCTGCAGACCTTCTACGCCCTCCACACAATTCACTTTTCCACTTATCTTTGTGTCGTCTGCAAACTTTGTTACCCTGCACTCCGTCCCCTCCTCCAGATCGTCTATATAAATGGTAAACAGTTGCGGCCCGAGTACCGATCCCTGCGGCACGCCACTAGTTACCTTCCTCCAACCAGAAAAGCACCCATTTATTCCGACTCTCTGCTTCCTGTCGGATAGCCAATCCCCAATCCACGCTAACACCCTACCCCCAACTCCGTGTGACCCAAACTTCTTCAGCAACATTTTGTAAGTTTGTACACCCCTGCCTATCTCAACAACCTCCTCCAGCCCCCTCACCCCTCGCTATCTCCATAAACTCCCCCAGTCACCACGAGCTTCCCTATCTCCGTAACCTCCTCCAGCCCCTACACCCCCTCCCTAACTCTGTCACCTCCTCCAGCCCCCTACACCCCTCCCTATCTCTGTAACCTCCTCCAGCCCCCTACACCCCTCCCTAACTCTGTCACCTCCTCCAGCGCCCTACACCCCTCCCTATCTCTGTAACCTCCTCCAGCCCCCTACACCCCCTCCCTATCTCTGTAACGTCCTCCAGCCCCCTACATCCCCTCCATACCTCTGCAGCCTCCTCCAGCTCCTACATCTATCCCTATTTCTGTAACCTCCTCCAGCCCCCTACACCCCCTCCCTATCTCTGTAACCCCCTCCAGCC
This sequence comes from Mustelus asterias, assembly GCF_964213995.1. NCBI lineage: Eukaryota > Metazoa > Chordata > Chondrichthyes > Carcharhiniformes > Triakidae > Mustelus > Mustelus asterias. Next base: position 152,506 of record NW_027590500.1, read on the forward strand.
CCCTACACCCCCTCCCTATCTCTGTAACCTCCTCCAGCCCCTACACTCCCTCCCTATCTCTGTATCCTCCTCCAGCCTCTACGCCCCCTCCCTATCTGTGTAAACTCCTCCAGCCCCCTACACCTCCTGCCTATCTCTGTAACCTCCTCCAGCCCCTACACCCCCTCCCTATCTCTGAAACCTCCTCCAGCCCCCACACCCCTCCCTATCTCTGTAACCTCCTCCAGCCCCTACACCCCTCCCTATCTCTGTAAACTCCTTCAGCCACCTACACTTCCTCCCTATCTCTGAAACCTCCTCCAGCCCCTACACCCCTCCCTATCTCTGTAACCTCCTCCAGCCCCTATACCCCCTCCCTATGTCTGTAACCTCCTCCAGCCCCGTGCACCCCTCCCTATCTCTGCAACCTCCTCCAGCCACTATACCCCCTCCCTGTCACTGTAACCTCCTCCAGCCCCCTACACCCCTTCCCTATTTCTGTAACCTCCTCCAGCCCCCGACACCCCTCCCTATCTCTGTAACCTCCTCTAGCCCCCGACACACCCTCCCTATCTCTGTAACCTCCTCCAGCCCCTACACCCCTCCCTATCTCTGTAACCTCCTCCAGCTCCTACACCCCTCCTTATCTCTGAAACCTCCTCCAGCACCTACACCCCTCCCTATCTCTGAAACCTCCTCCAGCCCCTACACCCCCTCCCGATCTCTGTAACCTCCTCCAGCCCCCTACACCCCCTCCCTATGTCTGTAACCTCCTCCAGCCCCGTGCACCCCTCCCTATCTCTGTAACCTGCTCCAGCCCCTACACCCCCTCCCTATCTCTGTAACCTCCTCCAGCCCCTACACCCCTCCCTATCTCTGTAACCTCCTCCAGTCCCTACACCTCCTCCCTATCTCTGAAACCTCCTCCAGCCCCCTACACCCCCTCCCTATCTCTGTAACCTCCTCCAGCCCCGTGCACCCCTCCCTATCTCTGTAACTCCTCCAGCCCCTACACCCCTCCCTATCTCTGTAACCCCCTCCAGCCCCTACACCCCTCCCTATCTCTGTAACCTCCTCCAGCCCCTATACCCCCTCCCTATGTCTGTAACCTCCTCCAGCCCCGTGCACCCCTCCCTATCTCTGTAACCTCCTCCAGCCCCTACACCCCTCCCTATCTCTGTAACATCCTCTAGCCCCCGACACACCCTCCCTATCTCTGTAACCTCCTCCAGCCCCTACACCCCTCCTTATCTCTGAAACCTCCTCCAGCACCTACACCCCTCCCTATCTCTGTAACCTCCTCCAGCCCCTACACCCCCTCCCGATCTCTGTAACCTCCTCCAGCCCCCTACACCCCCTCCCTATGTCTGTAACCTCCTCCAGCCCCGTGCACCCCTCCCTATCTCTGTAACCTGCTCCAGCCCCTACACCCCCTCCCTATCTCTGTAACCTCCTCCAGCCACTATACCCCCTCCCTGTCACTGTAACCTCCTCCAGCCCCCTACACCCCTCCCTATCTCTTTAACCTCCTCCAGCCCCCTACACCCCTCCCTATCTCTGTAACCTCCTCCAGCCCCCTATACCCCCTCCCTATGTCTGTAACCTCCTCCAGCCCCCTACACCCCTCGCTATCTCTGTAACCTCCTCCAGCCCCCTACATCCCTCCCTATCTCTGTAACCTCCTCCAGCCCGACACCCCCTCCCTATCTCTGTAACCCCCTCCAGCCACTATACCCCCTCCCTGTCACTGTAACCTCCTCCAGCCCCCTACACCCCCTCCCTATCTCTGGAACCTCCTCCAGCCCCGACACCCCCTCCCTATCTCTGTAACCTGTTCCAGTTCGTACACCCCCTCCCTATCTCTGGAACCTCCTCCAGCCCCGACACCCCTCCCTATCTCTGTAACCTCCTCCAGCCCCGACACCAGTCCCATGAAGTTAATGATAACTATTTTACTGCACTTGTTGCCCGCTGATTCATTCTCACTATTGTTACTGTCCCACGCTGGCGCCCAAGCGCTGAGTATACAGTTTGCCACTAGATCAGTCGATGAGAGTGTTAAACGCAATGTGATTCTCCCTCCGTAACCCGGCGAGAGCTAATGCCATCAAGAGCAGGAACCTTTGCTAATTTGTCACCCACTCACCCACCCACCCCCACCCCTTCCACCCCCACCCACGCATCTACTCCAGAAATCTCCCTGATCCAGGGTCCCTGGCTAACAACGCACTATTCCTCACGCCTCATTGTTTCTGGGAGAACAGAGTTCCTTTAGCGTTTGATATCACTTCATGCTGAGCTCTGACCCCTGCAGGTAAACGCTGCCACCAGGTACAATCTTTTCTCGTACAACACTGGATGTAGCGACACTTGGCAATGTGCTAGGGGCGGCACGGTGGCACAGCAGGTTAGCACTGCTGCCTCACGATGACGGCGACCCGGGTTCGATTCTCGGCTTGGGTCACTGCCCGTGTGGAGTCTGCACGTCCTCCCCGTCTCTGCGTGGGTTTCCTCCGGGTGCTCCGGTTTCCTCCCGCAGTCCAAAAGATGTGCTGGATACAGGTGCATTGGCCGTGCTAAATTGTCCCTTAGTGTACCCAAACATCGAGGGGATTTTCACAGTAACTTCATTGCAGTGTTAATGTAAGCCTCCTTGTGACGAATAAATTAACTTTAATGAAGGGTCAGCGTTATATTCAGACAAATACATAATATTGTTCCCAGAGTGAGTTTATTTATCAAATATTAACCTAAATAACTTTGGGTTTGATTTGATTTGATTTTTTATTGTCACATGTATTAACGTACAGTGAAAAGTATTGTTTCTTGCGCTCTATACAGACAAAGCATACCGTTCATAGAGTACAGAGGGGAGAAGGAAAAGGATTTGATTCATTAATGTCACATGTATTGGGATACAGTGAAAAGTATTGTTTCTTGCACACTACACAGACAAAGCATACCGTTCATAGAGAAGGAAAGGAGAGAGTGCAGAATGTAGTGTTACAGTCATAGCTAGGGGCGGAGAGAAAGATCAACTTAATGCGAGGTCAGTCCATTCAAAAGTCTGACAGCAGCAGGGAAGAAGCTGTTCTTGAGTCCGTCGGTACGTGACCTCAGACTTTTGTATCTTTTTCCCGACGGAAGAAGGTGGAAGAGAGAATGTCCGGGTTGCGTGGGGGTCCTTAATTATGCCGGCTGCTTTTCCTGAGGCAGCGAGAAGTGTAGACAGAGTCAATGGATGGGAGGCTGGGGTTTGCGTGATGGGATTGGGCTACATTCACGACCCGTTGTGTAGTTCCTTGCGGTCTTGGGCAGAGCAGGAGCCCCAGACCGAGCTGTGATACACCCGGAAAGGATGCTTTCTATGGGGCATCTGTAAAAGTTGGTGAGAGTCGTAGCGGACATGCCGAATTTCCTTAGTCTTGTGAGAAGGTAGAGGTGTTGGTGGGGCTTTCTTAACTATAGTGTCGGCATGGGGGGGACCAGGACAGGTTGTTGATGATCTGGACACCGAGCGACATGAAGCTCTCGACCCTTTCTGTTTGGTCCCCGTTGATGTAGACAGGAGCGTGTTCTCCACTGCGCTTTCTGAATTCGATGACCAGCTCCTTCGTTTTGTTGACATTGAGGGAGAGATTATTGTTGCTGCACCAGTTCACCAGCTTCTCTATCTCATTCCTGTTCTCTGTCTCGTCAGTGTTTGAGATCCGACCCACTACGATGGTGTCGTCAGCAAACTTGAAAATCGACTTGGAGGGGAATTTGGCCGCACAGTCAGAGGTTTATAAGGAGTATCGTAGGGGGCTGACAACACAGCCTTGAGGGGCACTGGTGTTGATGGGAAAACGAGCATTGGACAGTCCAGTGTCTCTCTCCTGGAAAAGGCCTTGTGTGTCCCAATACCACTCAGGTTGTGATGTGGAGATGTCGGCGAATAGTGGGGGACTGAGAACACAGCCTTGTGAGCTTCAGGTCAGAGCTCCCAGACCATGCTCCCTCACTTAGAGTAACTTTACAACCTGCGTCTGGTTTTAATTACCAGTTGACCGTAAATCCCAGCATGCTTATCTCTCAGCCAGCACAGTCCTTTTTAAAGGGCTACACGGTACCACAGTGGTTAGCACTGCTGCTTCACAGCTCCAGGGTCCTGGGTTCGATTCCCGGCTCGGGTCACTGTCTGTGTGGAGTTTGCACATTCTCCTCGTGTCTGCGTGGGTTTCTTCCGGGTGCTCCGGTTTCCTCCCACAGTCCAAAGATGTGCAGGTTAGGTTGATTGGCCAGGTTAAAAATTGCCCCTTAGAGTCCTGAGATGCGGAGGTTAGAGGGATTAGTGGGTAAAAATATGTGGGGGTAGGGCCTGGGTGGGGTTGTGGTCGGTGCAGACTCGATGGGCCGAATGGCCTCCTTCTGCACTGTAGGGTTTCTATGATTTCTATGATTAAAGCCACTCGTTGTGAAGTTATTGTTTCCGTCGTTCTTCCCCCACCGTCTACAATGTGTAACCTCTCTCTTTATTTCCCTTCCCTTCAGTTAACTTGCTGACGATCGCGACCCTGTCCCGGGGCAAGTGTGGTCTCTCCAATTGCGTCACTCGCTACCTGGTGGCCATGGCGGTGGCGGACTTCCTGGTCATCGTCTTCGACCTGATATTGAGACACATTCCGATTGTGTTCAGATCGGAGTTCTCTTTCTTCATCTACATCCCCGTGTGTAATATCCACGCCGTCGTGCTTTACGCCGTGACTGACTGCTCTGTCTGGTTCACCGTCACGTTCACCTTTGACCGGTTTGTGGCCATTAATTGCCAGAGGTTGAAAGTTAAATATTGTACTGAGCGCACGGCGGCTGTGGTTCTGGGAACGGTGACGACGCTGAGCGGCTTGAAGAACATTTTCTGGTTCTTCATGTTAGCGGAGAGCTACCTGTTGCAGAACAAGCCCTGGTTTTGCCGCTTGTGGACAGATAATCGGTACTCGGAAGTCTGGATTGCAATCGAGTTCCTCCACCACATTCTGACCCCCTGCGTCCCGTTCGTTCTGATTCTGTTGCTCAATGCTTTCACCGTCAGATACATTGTAGTGAGCAGCAGAGCCCGCAAGAGACTCCGGGCTCACGGCAGTGGGGAGAGTACCAGAGACCCAGAGATGGAGAGTCGAAGGAAATCCATCATTTTACTCTTTGTTATCTCGGCAAATTTCATCCTGTTATGGACAATGTTAATGTTGATTTCCATATATTCCCGACTGGTATACACCATTAATTTTCACCTCGCTATAGGCCTACCCGATTACGTGCAAGAGCTGGGCTTTATGCTGCAGCTCCTGAGCTGCTGCACTAACACGTTGATTTACGGCGTGACCCAGAGTAAGTTCCGAGAGCAGTACAAGAACCTGCTCCAATATCCCTTTGCCCTGATGGTGAAAGTCATTAAACGGTGAGGGGGAACTGGTGAATCCGCACTATTGGAAATCAGTCCCGGTCTGCCAAGGTTTCGGAGAAGCCAAACAAGAGTGGGGGAGGAGGGGAGAGGGGGGGCAGTGGGGGAATTCTGCCCATGTGCAATTCGGCCAACTTCTCTGCAAACTAAAGAAACATTGAACCAAGGAAACATGGGAAAGCTACAGGACAGAGGAGGACCATTCAGTCCATCTTGTCCATGCCAGCCCAAGGACACCCTGGTGCCCTTTCCAACCCCACCTTTCTGCACCTGGCCCATAGCTCTGTAGCTCACAGCACCTAAGGGGTAAATCCAGGTACTTTTTAAAAGAGTTTAGGGTCTCTGCCTCCACCACCAACTCGGGCAGGGAATTTCAAACACCCACCACCCTCTGCATCAAAAAACCTTCTCCCTCCTGTCCCCACTACACCTCCTGACACTCATCTTGAATCTCTGTCCCCTGGTTCTAGAATTCTCCTCCAATTCTAGCCTGTCCTCTCTATCGATCCCCCTCGGTATTGTTCATAGATTAAAGTTTGTTTTTAGTTATTGCTGTCACAAGTAGGCTGACATTAACATTGCAATGAAGTCACTGTGAAAATCCCTTAGTCGTCACATTCCAGCGCCTGTTCGGGTTACACCGAGGGGGACTTCAGCACCTAACCAGCTCATCTTTCGGAGGGAGGAAACCGGAGCACCCGGAGGAAACCCACGCAGACACGGGGATAACGTGCAGACTCCACACAGACAATGACCCGAGCCGGGAATCGAACCCGGGTCCCTGGCACTGTGAGGCAGCAGTGCTAACCCACTGTGCCACCGTGTCACCCCTCGACCCCCTTGATAGAAGCGTACACCTGTATCAAGTCAGGGTGAAAGAGTCAATTATCGGGGCGGGGGGGGGGGGGGGGGAGGGGGCACAGGTTTAAGGTGCGAGGGGCAAGGACTAAAGGAGATGTACGAGGCAAGTTTTTAGCTGGTGGGTGCCTGGAACTCGCTGTCGGGGGAGGCAGTGGAAGCAGATACAAACAAAGAACAAAGAACAGTACAGCACAGGAAACAGGCCCTTCGGCCCTCCAAGCCCGTGCCGCTCATTGGTCCAACTAGACCATTCCTTTGTATCCCTCCATGGGGAGGGGGGGGGGTTGGGTGGGGGGAATGTGGGGAAGGGGTCGGATTGGGGAACGCTCACTCAATGTTAGTCCGCAGACGCACCGAGCAATCAGCAAGGCAGAACTACCTTCATTTTTCCAGCGGCCGGGATTCCAGGAGAGGCGGAACTTCAGGGCTCAGCCGACACCACGGCTGGGATATCGCGCACAGTTTCTGTCTCCATATATCCGGAGTGGATTGGGAGGGTGACAGGACTGGGAGAGACGGGCGGGGGCGGGGGGAGTGCGTTCTCAGGGGGGAAAGAAGCTTCAGTGTATTGGGGGAGGTTACAGGGATAGGGAGGGGTGTAGGGGCTGGAGGAGGTTACAGAGATAGGGAGGGGTGCAGGGGCCGGAGGAGGTTACAGAGATAGGGAGGGGGTGTGGAAGCTGGGGGAGGTTACAGGGATAGGGTGGGCATTTATGGGGCTGGAGGAGGTAACAAATATAAGGAAGGGTGTAGGTGGACTGTAGGAGGTTACGGAGATAGGGAGGGGGTGTAGGGGCTGGAAGAGGTTATAGGGATAGTGAATGGTGTAGGGGCTGCAGGAGGTTACAGAGATACGGAGGGTGAAGGGGGACTGTAGGAGATTACAGAGATAGGGAGGGCTCCAGTGGCTGGAGGAGATTACAGAGATATTGAGGGTTGCAAGGGGCTGGAGGAGGTTACTTAGATAGGGAGGGGTGTAGAGGGCTGAAGGAGGCTACAGAAAAAGGGAGGTGTGTAGGGGCTGGAGGAGGTTTAAGAAATAGGTAGGGGTGTAGGGGGGCTGGAGGAGGTTACAGAGACAGGGTGGGGGGCAGGGGGCTGGAGGAGGTTACAGAGATAGGGAGAGGGTGTAGGGGGCTGGAGGAGGTTACAGAGATAGGGAGGGGGTGTAGGGGCTGGAGGGGGTTACAGAGATAAGGAGGGGATGTAGGGTCTGGAGGAGGTTACAGAAGTAGGGAGGGGTGTAGAGAGCTGGAGGAGGTTACAGAGATAAGGAGGGGGTGTAGGGGGCTGAAGGAGGTTTCAGAGACAGGGAGTGGGTGTAGGGGCTGGAGGAGGTTACAGAGATAGGGAGGGGGTGTCGGGGATTGGAGGAGATTACAGAGATAGGGAGGGGGTGTAGGGAGCTGGAGGAGGTTACAGAGATAGGGAGGGGGTGTAGGGGGCTGAAGGAGGTTACAGAGACAGGGAGGGGGTGTAGGGGCTGGAGGAGGTTACAGAAATAAGGAGGGTGTGTAGGGGGCTGGAGGAGGCTATAGAAATAGGGAGAGGTGTAGGGGGCAGGAGGAGGTTACAGAGATAGGGAGGAGATGTAGGGGCTGGAGGAGGTTACAGAGATAGGGAGGGGGAATAGGGGCCTGGTGGAGGTTACAGAGATAGGGAATGGGTATAGGGGCTGGAGGAGTTTACAGAGGCAGGGAGGCGGTGTAGGGTCTGGAGGAGGTTACAGAGATAGGGTGGGGGTGTAGGCGGCTGGAGGAGGCTACAGAGATAGGGAGGGGGTGTAGGGGTTGGAGGAGGTTACAGAGATTGGGAGGGGGTGTAGGGGTTGGAGGTGGTTACAGAGATAGGGAGGGGGTGTAGGGGCTGGAGGAGATTACAGAGATAGGGAGGGGTGTATTGGGTTGGAGGAGGTTACAGAGATAGGGAGGGGGTGTCGGGGCTGGAGGAGGTTACAGAGATAGGGAGGGTTGTACGGGACTGGAGGAGGTTAGAGAGATAGGGAGGGTCTGTAGGGGGTTGGAGGAGGTTACAGAGATCGGGAGGGGTGTAGGGGCTGGAGGAGGTTACAGAGATAGGGAGGGGGTGCAGGGGCTGGAGGAGGTTACAGAGATAGGGAGGGGATGTAGGGGCTGGAAGAGGTTACAGAGATAGGGAGGGGTGTAGGGGGCTGGAGGAGGTTACAGAGATCGGGAGGGGTGTAGGGGCTGGAGGAGGTTACAGAGATAGGGAGGGTTGTAGGGGCTGGAGGGGGTTACAGAGATAGGGAGGGGTGTAGGGGGCTGGAGGAGGTTACAGAGATCGGGAGGGGTGTAGGGGCTGGAGGAGGTTACAGAGATAGGGAGGGTTGTAGGGGCTGGAGGAGGTTGCAGAGATAGGGAGGGGTGTAGAGCAGGAAGAGATGACAGTGATAGGGAGGGTGTAGGCACTTGATGAGCTTACAGGTATCGGGAAGGAAGTAGGGGCTGGAAGAGATTACAGAAATAGGGAAGGTTGGAGGGGCTGGAGAAGGTTACAGAAATAGGGACTGGTGTAGGGGCTGGAGGAGGTTACAGAGATAGGGAGGCTGTAGGGGGTGGAGGAGGTACAAAGTTATGGAAGTTTCTAGGGGCTGGAAGTGGTGACAAAGATAGGGAGGGTTGTAGCGTCCGAAGGAGGTTACAGAGATAGGGAAGTTTGTAGGGGCTGGAGGAGGTTACAGAGGTAGGGAGAGGGTATGGGGGCTGGAGGAGGTTACAGAGATAGGGAGGGGTTGTAGGGTCTGGAGGAGGTTACAGAAGTAGGGAGGGGTGTAGAGACCTGGAGGAGGTCACAGAGATAAGGAGGGGGTGTAGGGGGCTGGAGGAGGTTACAGAGATAGGGAGGGGGTGTAGGGGGCTGGAGGAGGTTACAGAGATAGGGAGGGGTGTAGGGGGCTGGAGGAGGTTACAGAGATAGGGAGGGGTGTAGGGGGCTGGAGGAGGTTACAGAGATAGGGAGGGGGTGTAGGGGCTGGAGGAGGTTACAGAGATCGGGAGGGGGTGTAGGGGGCTGAAGGAGGTTACAAGACAGGGAGGGGGTGTAAGGGCTGGAGGAGGTTACAGAGATAGGGAGGGGGTATCGGGGATTGGAGGAGATTACAGAGATAGGGAGGGGGTGTAGGGGGCTGGAGGAGGTTACAGAGATAGGGAGGGGGTGTAGGGGGCTGAAGGAGGTTACAGAGACAGGGAGGGGGTGTAGGGGCTGGAGGAGGTTACAGAAATAGGGAGGGTGTGTAGGGGGCTGGAGGAGGCTATAGAAATAGGGAGAGGTGTAGGGGGCAGGAGGAGGTTACAGAGATAGGGAGGAGATGTAGGGGCTGGAGGAGGTTACAGAGATAGGGAGGGGGTATAGGGGCCTGGTGGAGGTTACAGAGATAGGGAATGGGTATAGGGGCTGGAGGAGTTTACAGAGACAGGGAGGGGGTGTAGGTGGCTGGAGGATGTTACAGAGATATGGAATGGGTATAGGGGCTGGAGGAGTTTACAGAGGCAGGGAGAGTGTGTAGGGTCTGGAGGAGGTTACAGAGATAGGGAGGGGGTGTAGGCGGCTGGAGGAGGCTACAGAGATAGGGAGGGGGTGTAGGGTTGGAGGAGGTTACAGAGATTGGGAGGGGGTGTAGGGGTTGGAGGTGGTTACAGAGATAGGGAGGGGGTGTAGGGGCTGGAGGAGGTTACAGAGATAGGGAGGGTGTGCAGGGGGCTGGAGGAGGTTACAGAGATAGGGAGGGGTGTACGTGACTGGAGGAGGTTACAGAGATAGGGAGGGGGTGTCGGGGCTGAAGGAGGTAACAGAGATAGGGAGGGTTGTAGGGGCTGAAGGAGGCAACAGAGATAGGGAGGGGTGTACGTAACTGGAGGAGGTTACAGAGATCGGGAGGGGTGTACGGGACTGGAGGAGGTTAGAGAGATAGGGAGGGTCTGTAGGGGGTTGGAGGGGGTTACAGAGATCGGGAGGGGTGTACGGGACTGGAGGAGGTTAGAGAGATAGGGAGGGTCTGTAGGGGGTTGGAGGGGGTTACAGAGATCGGGAGGGGTGTACGGGACTGGAGGAGGTTAGAGAGATAGGGTGGATGGTATTGGATGGAGAAGGTTACAGAGACCGGGAGGGGTGTACGGAACTGGAGGAGGTTAGAGAGATAGGGTGGATGGTATTGGATGGAGAAGGTTACAGAGATCGGGAGAGGCTGTAGGAACTAGAGGGGGTCATAGAGATAGGGAGGGTTGTAGGGGCTGGAGGAGTTTGCAGAGATAGGGAGGGGTGTAGAGCAGGAAGAGATGACAGTGATAGGGAGGGTGTAGGCACTTGATGTGCTTACAGGTATCGGGAAGGAAGTAGGGGCTGGAAGAGATTACAGAAATAGGGAAGGTTGGAGGGGCTGGAGAAGGTTACAGAAATAGGGACTGGTTTGGGGGCTGGAGGAGGTTACAGAGATAGGGAGGCTGTAGGGGGTTGGAGGAGGTACAAAGTTATGGAAGTTTCTAGGGGCTGGAGGTGGTGACAAAGATAGGGAGGGTTGTAGCGTCCGAAGGAGGTTACAGAGATAGGGAAGTTTGTAGGGGCTGGAGGAGGTTACAGAGGTAGGGAGAGTTCCAGGGGCTGGAGGAGGTTACAGAGATAGGAATGGGAGTGGGGGCTGGAGGTTCGATCAGTTGGAATCCAGGGAGAACTAGCCAAGTGGATACAAAATTGTCTTGCCGGTGGGAGACAGAGGACCGTGGTAGAGGGTGACCAGCGGTGTGCCTCAGGGATCAGTGCTGGGTCCACTGTTACTTCTCATTTATATGAATGATTTGGATGAGAATATCGGAGGCATGGTTAGTAAGTTTGCAGATGACACCAAGATTGGTGGCACAGTGGGCAGTGAAGAAGGTTCTCTGAGATTACCATGGGGTCTTGCTCAACTGGGGCAGAGGGACGAGGAATGGCAGATGGAGTTTAATCCAGATAAATGGGAGGTGCTGCATTCTGATCAGACAAACCAGGGCAGGACTTACACAGTTAATGGCAGGGGCCTGGGGAGTGTTGTCCAACAGGGAGACCGAGGGGTACAGGTACATAGTTCCTTGGAAGTGGCGTCACCGGGAGACAGGATGGTGAAGAAGGCGTTTGGCAAACTGGCCTTCATCAGCCAGAGGACTGAGTACAGGAGTTGGGACGTTATGTTACAGCTGTACAAGACATTGGACAGGCCACATTGGAGAACTGCGCACAGTTCTGGTCACTCTGCTGGAGGGAGGATGTTATTACACTGGGAAGGGGGCAAAATAAGATTTACAAGGACGTTTCCAGGACTGGAAAGTGTGATTTATAAGCAGAGGCTGGATGGGAAGGCGATGGCTGAGTGGTATTATCACGAGACTATTAATCCACAAACTCAGGTAACCTTCTGGGGACCCGGGTTCGAATCCCGCCCACGGCAGGTGGTGGAATTTGAATTCAATAAAAGATATCTGGAATTTAGAATCTACTGATGACCGATTGTGGGAAAAACCCATCTGGTCACTAATGTCCCTTTAGAGAAGGAAATCTGCCGTCCTTACCCGGTCTGGCCTACATGTGACTCCAGAGCCACAGCAATGTGGTTTATTCTCAAATACCCTCCAAGGTCAACGAGGGATGGGTAATGAATGCTGGTCAGCCAGCGATGCCCATGTCCCACGGATGAATAAAAAAAATAGACTGGGACTTTTTTCCCTGGAGCGTAGGAGGATGAGGGGGTGACCTGATACAGGTTCATAAAATCATGAGGGGCGTTGATCATAGAGGTTTACAGCATGGAAACAGGCCCTTCGGCCCAACTTGTCCATGCCGCCCTGTTTTTTTAAACCCGGAAGCGAATTCCAATTGCCCGCATTTGGCCCATATCCCTCTGTACCCATCGTGCCCATGTAACTGTCTGAACGCTTTTTAAAAGACAAAATTGTACCCGCCTTGACTACTGCCTCTGGCAGCTCGTTCCAGACACTCACCACCCTCTCTATGAAATATTGCCCCTCTGGACCCTTTTGTATCTCTCCCCTCTCACCTTAAACCTATGCCCTCTAGTTTTAGACTCCCCTACCTTTGGGAAAAGATGTTGACTATCTAGCTGATCTGTGCCCCTCATTATTTTATAGACCTCTATAAGATCACCCCTCAGCCTCCTACGCTCCAGAGAAAAAAGTCCCAGTCTATCCAGCCTCTCCTTATAACTCAAGCCATCAAGCCCCGGTAGCATCCTAGTAAATCTTTCCTGCACTCTTTCGGATTTAATCATATCCTTTCTATAATAGGGTGACCAGAACTGTACACAGTATTCCAAGTGTGGCCTTACCAATGTCTTGTAGAACTTCAACAAGACGTCCCAACTCCTGTATTCAATGTTCTGACCGATGAAACCAAGCATGCCGAATGCCTTCTTCACCACTCTGTCCACCTGTGACTCCGCTTTCAAGGAGCTATGAACCTGTACCCCTCGATCTCTTTGTTCTGTAACTCTCCCCAACGCCCGACCATTAACTGAGTAAGTCCTGCCCTGGATCAATCTACCAAAATGCATCACCTCGCATTTATCTAAATTAAACTCCATCTGCCATTCGTCAGCCCACTGGCCCAATTGATCAAGATCCCGTTGCAATCGGAGATAACTTTCTTCACTGTCCACTATGCCACCAATCTTGGGGTCATCTGCAAACTTACTAATCATGCCCCCTATATTCTCATCCAAATCATTAATATAAATGACAAATAACAGTGGGCCCAGCACTGATCCCTGAGGCACCCCGCTGGTCACAGGTCTCCAGTTTGTATAGACAAGGTAGGGGGGAAGTCGAGAACTAGAGGGCGGAGGTCGAAGGTGAGAGGGGAAAGGGACCTGAGGGGAGCTTTTTCACACAGAGTGGTGTGTGTGTTGAATGAGCTGCCCGTGAAGGTGGGAGAGGCTGGTACAGTTACAACATTTGGATGACATTCGGACAGGTACATGGATCGAGAAAGGTTTAGAGGGATATGGGCCAAAGGCAGGCAAATGGGACCAGTCCAGTTTGGGAGAGCAGGTTGGCACGGAGGAGCTGGACCGAAGGACCTGTCTCCGGGTTGTACATCTCTCTGGCTCGGGGCCTCTCTGACTCTGTGACGGAGAAAGTGCCGGATGGAAAGGGGTTAATGCGACTTGTTTGTTTAACACAGCGAGAGTAACTCCGATCCCTGTGGACCTCCCCCAGCCTCCTGTCCCTGCGGGGGGGAGGAGGTGGGGGAATTCTCTCTCCTGTTAATAAGGCGCTCCGTACAATGTGTTATCCCAGAGTGACTGTGTCAGCATCAACTCCGTCACTCACAGGGACTGCAGAGAGAGCGAGGGAAGGAGAGATCGGCGCCCGAGAGAAAGAGACTGGAACATTCCAATAATGGATTGAATTCTGAGCGCATTCGACTGGGACATGACAATGGATCAGAACCCGGGAACAATAGACTGGAACATTACAATGGATCAGAACCCGGGAACAATCGACTGGGACATTACAATGGATCAGAACCCGGGAACAACAGACTGGAGCATTACAATGGATCAGAATCTGGGAAAACTGGGTCAGAACGTCACAGCAATGGACAGGGGAATTTACTGGGCGTATCACATGCTGAATTATGACTTTGGATTCATACCATTATCACGTGCTGACCGCCTATTCTATATTCTACAAATTGCTGAAGCATATTACTACCCTCTGCTGGCTGTTATTGGGGTTCCCGGTGAGTCTCTACATTCTCCCTATCTCTTCTCCAACTCCCTATCTCTGTAACCTCCTCCAGCTCCTACACCCCCTCCCTATCTCTGTAACCTCCTCCAGCCCCTACACCCCCTCCCTATCTCTGTAACCTCCTCCAGCCCCTACACCCCCTCCCTATCTCTGTAACCTCCTCCAGCTCCTACACCCCCTCCCTATCTCTGTAACCTCCTCCAGCCCCTACACCCCCTCCCTATCTCTGTAACCTCCTCCAGTCCCCTACACACCCTCCCTATCTCTGTAACCTCCTCCAGCCCCCTACACCCCCTCCCTATCTCTGTAACCTCCTCCAGCCCAACACCCCCTCCCTATCTCTGTAACCTCCTCCAGCCCCTACACACCCTCCCTATCTCTGTAACCTCCTCCAGCCCCCTACACACCCTCCCTATCTCTGTAACCTCCTCCTGCCCCTACACATAATATTGTTCCCAGAGTGAGTTTATTTATCAAATATTAACCTAAATAACTTTGGGTTTGATTTGATTTGATTTATTATTGTCACATGTATTAACATACAGTGAAAAGTATTGTTTCTTGCGCGCTATATAGACAAAGCATACCGTTCATAGAGTACAAAGGGGAGAAGAAAAAGGATCTGATTTATTATTGTCACATGTATTGGGATACAGTGAAAAGTATTGTTTCTGGCACGCTACACAGACAAAGCATACCGTTCATAGAGAAGGAAAGGAGAGAGTGCAGAATGTAGTGTTACAGTCACAGCTCGGGGTGTAGAGAAAGATCAACTTAATGCAAGGGAGGTCCATTCAAAAGTCTGACGGCAGCAGGGAAGAAGCTGTTCTTGAGTCGGTCGGTACGTGACCTCAGACTTTTGTATCTTTTTCCCGATGGAAGAAGGTGGAAGAGAGAATGTCCGGGGTGCGTGGGGGGGATCCTTGATTATGCCGGCTGCTTTTCCCCGAGGCAGCGGGAAGTGTAGACAGAGTCAATGGATGGGAGGCTGGTTTGCGTGATGGATTGGGCTACATTCACGACCTTTTGTAGTTCCTTGCGGTCTTGGGCAGAGCAGGAGCCCAGACCAAGCTGCGATACAACCAGAAAGAATGCTTTCTATGGGGCATCTGTAAAGGTTGATGAGAGTCATAGCTGACATGCCAAATATCCTTAGTCTTGTGAGAAGGTAGAGGCGTTGGTGGGGCTTTCTTAACTATAGTGTCGGCATGGGGGGGACCAGGACAGGTTGTTGATGATCTGGACACCGAGCGACATGAAGCTCTCGACCCTTTCTGTTTGGTCCCCGTTGATGTAGACAGGAGCGTGTTCTCCACTGCGCTTTCTGAATTCGATGACAATCTCCTTCGTTTTGTTGACATTGAGGGAGAGATTATTGTTGCCGCACCAGTTCACCAGATTCCCTATCTCATTCCTGTACTCTGTCTCGTCATTGTTTGGGATCCGACCCACTACGGTGGTGTCATCAGCAAACTTGAAACTTGAGTTGGAGGGGAATTTGGCCGCACAGTCAGAGGTTTATAAGGAGTATAGTGAGGGGGCTGACAACACAGCCTTGAGGGGCACCGGTGTTGATGGGAGAATGAGCATTGGACAGTCCAGTGTCTCTCTCCTGGAAAACGCCTTGTGTGTCCCAATACCACTCAGGTTGTGATGTGGAGATGTCGGCGAATAGTGGGGGGCTGAGAACACAGCCTTGTGAGCTTCAGGTCAGAGTTCCCAGACCAAGCTCCCTCACTCAGGGAAACTTTACAACCTGCGTCTGGTTTTAATTACCAGTTGACCGTAAATCCCAGCATGCTTATCTCTCAGCCAGCACAGTCCTTTTTAAAGCCACTCGTTGTGAAGTTATTGTTTCCGTCGTTCTTCCCCCACCGTCTACAATGTGTAACCTCTCTCTTCATTTCCCTTCCCTTCAGTTAACTTGCTGACGATCGCGACCCTGTCCCGGGGCAAGTGTGGTCTCTCCAATTGCGTCACTCGCTACCTGGTGGCCATGGCGGTGGCGGACTTTCTGGTCATCGTCTTCGACCTGATATTGAGACACATTCCGATTGTGTTCGACGTGGAGTTCTCTTTCCTCCTGTCCATCCCCGTGTGTAATATCCACGCCGTTGTGCTTTATGCCGTGACTGACTGCTCTGTCTGGTTCACCGTCACGTTCACCTTTGACCGGTTTGTGGCCATTACTTGCCAGAGGTTGAAAGTTAAATATTGTATCGAGCGCACGGCGGCTGTGGTTCTGGGAACGGTGACAGCGCTGAGCGGCTTGAAGAACATTTTCTGGTTCTTCATGTTGGAGGATCGCTATCAGCGGCAGAATATGCCCTGGTTTTGCCGCTTGTGGACGGATAATCGGTACTCGGAAGTCTGGATTGCAATCGAGTTCCTCCATCACATTCTGACCCCCTGCGTCCCGTTCATTCTGATTCTCTCGCTCAATGCTCTCACCGTCAGATACATTGTAGTGAGCAGCAGTGCCCGCAAGAGACTCCGGGCTCACGGTAGTGGGGAGAGTACCAGAGACCCAGAGATGGAGAGTCGAAGGAAATCCATCATTTTACTCTTTGTTATCTCGGCAAATTTCATCCTGTTATGGACAATGTTAATGTTAATTTCCATATATACCCGATTGCTTTTTACCATTAATGTTATCCTCTCTATACGATTACCTGATTACGTGCAAGAGTTGGCCTTCATGCTGCAGCTCCTGAGCTGCTGCACTAACACGCTGATTTATGCCGTGACCCAGAGTAAGTTCAGGGAGCAGTACAAGAACTTGCTCCAATATCCCTTTGCCCTGATGGCGAAAGTCGTTAAACGATGAGGAGAACTGGCGAATCTGCACAATCGGAAATCAGTCCCGATCTGCCAAGATGTCAGAGAAGCTAAACAAGAGTGGGGGAGGAAGGGAGACTGGGGTGGGGGAATTCTGCCCCTCTGCAAATCGGCCAACTTCTCTGCCAACTAAAGAAACATTGAACCAAAGAAACATGGGAAAGCTACAGGACAGAGGAGGACCATTCGGTCCATCTTGTCCATGCCAGCCCAAGGACACCCTGGTGCCCTTTCTAACCCTACCTTTCTGCACCTGGTGCATAGCTCTGTAGCTCACAGCACCTAAGGGGTAAATCCAGGTACTTTTTAAAAGAGTTTAGGGTCTCTGCCTCCACCACCAACTCGGGCAGGGAATTCCAAACACCCACCACCCTCTGCATCAAAAAACCTTCTCCCTCCTGTCCCCACTACACCTCCTGACACTTATCTTGAATCTATGTCCCCTGGTTCTTGAATCCTCCACCAATTCTAGCCTGTCCTCTCTATCGATCCCCCTCGGTATTGCTAATAGATTAAAGATTATTTTCGTTATTTATTAGTGTCACAGGTAAGGCTGACATTAACATTGCAAAAAAGTCACTGTGAAAATCCCCTAGTCGCCACACTCCAGCGCCTGTTCGGGTTACACCAAGGGGGAATTCAGCACCCTAACCAGCTCATCTTCCGGGCTGTGGGAGGAAACTGGAGCACCCGGAGGAAACCCACGCAGACACGGGGAGAACGTGCAGACTCCACACAGGCGGTGACCCAAGCCGGGAATCAAAACCGGGTCCCTGGCGCTGTGAGGCAGCAGTGTTAACCCACTGTGCCACTGTGCCGCTCCTTGACCCCCCCCCTTGACAGAAGTATACACTTTCTACCAAGTCAGGGTGGGATTAGCGGGCAAGTATTAAAGGAGATGTACAAGGCAAGTTTTTAGCTGGTGGGTGCCTGGAACTCGCTGCCGGGGGGAGGCAGTGGAAGCAGCTACGTTAGTGAGTTTTAATTGTTTTAAGGGGACCGAGAGATCTCCCGGGGAAAGTCAAAGGAAAAGAATGTCTCAGAATGGAGGAGAAAGAACAAAGAAAATTCCAGCACAGGAACAGGCCGTTCGGCCGTGCAAGTCCGTACCGACCATGCTGCCCCCGTCTGAACTAAAACCCCCTCCCCTTCCGGGGAACAGATCCCTCTATTCCCATCCTACTCATGGATTTGTCCAGACACCCCCTAAAGCTCCCCCTGCCGTCCCATTGGCTGTGGATAGAACAAAGAACAATACAGCACAGGAACAGGCCCTTCGGCCCTCCAAGCCCGCGCCGCTCCCTGGTCCAAACTAGACCATTCTTTTGTATCCCTCCATTCCCACTCCGTTCATGTGGCTATCTAGATAAGTCTTAAACGTTCCCAGTGTGTCCGCCTCCACCACCTTGCCCTGCAGCGCATTCCAGGCCCCCACCACCCTCTGTGTAAAATACGTCCTTCTGATATCTGTGTTAAACCTCCCCCCCCTCACCTTGAACCTATGACCCCTCGTGAACGTCACCACCGACCTGGGAAAAAGCTTCCCACCGTTCACCCTATCTATGGCTTTCATAATTTTATACACCTCTATTCGGTCTCCCCTCATCCTCCGTCTTTCCAGTGAGGACAACCCCAGTTTACCCAATTTCTCCTCATAACAGCCCTTCCATACCAGGCAACATCCTGGTAAACCTTCTCTGCACTCTCTCTAAAGCCTCCACCTCCTTCTGGTAGTGTGGTGACCAGAACTAGGCGCAGTAATCCAAATGCGGCCGAACCAACGTTCTATACAACTGCAACATCAGACCCCAACTTTTATACTCTATGCCCCCCTATAAAGGCAAGCATGCCATATGCCTTCTTCACTACCTTCTCCACCTGTGACATCACCTTCAGGGATTTGTGGACTTGGGACACCCAGGTCCCTCTGCGTATTTACACCCTTTATGGTTCTGCCATTTATCGCATAGCTCCCCCCGACGTTAGTTCTACCAAAATGCATCACTTCACATTCATCTGGATTGAACTCCATCTGCCATTTCTTTGCCCAAATTTCCAGCCTATCTCTATCCTTCTGTCGCCTCTGACAATGTTCCTCACTATCTGCAAGTCCAGCCATTTTCGTGTTGTCCGCAAACTTACTGATCACCCCAGTTACACCTTCTTCCAGATCGTTTATATAAATCACAAACAGCAGAGGTCCCAATACAGAGCCCTGCGGAACACCACTGGTCACAGGCCTCCAGCCGGAAAAAGACCCTTCCACTACCACCCTCTGTCTTCTGTGACCAAGCCAGTTCTCCACCCATCTCGCCACCTCCCCCTTTATCCCATGAGATCCAACCTTTTTCAACAGCCTACCATGAGGGACTTTGTCAAACGCTTTACTAAAGTCCATATAGACGACATCCACGACCCTTCCCTCGTCAACCATTCTGGTCACTTCTTCAAAAAACACCACCAGGTTAGTGAGGCATGACCTCCCTCTCACAAAACCATGCTGGCTATCGTTAATGAGTTTATTCCTTTCTAAATGCGCATACATCCTATCTCTAAGAATCTTCTCCAACAACTTCCCCACCACGGACGTCAAGCTCACCGGCCTATAATTTCCCGGGTTATCCTACCTACCCTTCTTAAATAACGGGACCACATTGGCTATCCTCCAATCCTCTGGGACCTCACCTGCGTCCAGTGACGAGACAAATATTTGCGTCAGAGGCCCAACGATTTCATCTCTCGTCTCCCTGAGCAGCCTTGGATAGATTCCATCAGGCCCTGGGGATTTGTCAGTCTTTATATTCCCTTAAAAACCTAACACTTCCTCCCTTGTGTTGGAGATTTTCTCTAACGGGTCAACACTCACCTCCAAGACACTCCCAGTCAACACATCCCTCTCCTTTGTGAATACCGACGCAAAGTATTCATTTAGGATCTCCCCTACTTCTTTAGGCTCTTAGCATAATTCCCCACTTTTGTCCCTGAGAGGTCCGATTTTTTCCCTAACAACCCTTTTGTTCCTAACGTATGAATAAAATGTCTTGGGATTCTCCTTAATCCTGTCTGCCAAGGACATTTCGTGACCCCTTTTTGCCCTTCTAATTCCTCGTTTGAGTTCTTTCCTACTTTCTTTGTCTTCCTCCAGAGCTCCCTCCGTTTTTAGCTGCCTGGACCTAACGTACGCCTCTCTTTTCTTTTTGACCAATCTCTCAATTTCCCTGGTTATCCACGGTTCTCGAAACCTACCCTTCCTATCCTTCTTTTTTACAGGCACATGCCTATCCTACAGCCCTAACAACTGTTCCTTAAAAGACTCCCACATGCCAGGTGTGGATTTACCCTCAAACAGCCTCTCCCAATCAACAGCTGCCAAATTCTGCCTAATCCCACTAAAGTTAGCCTTCCCCCAATCCAACACCTTACCCTTTGGGACACCACTCATCCTTTTCCATCACTGTCCTAAAGCTAACAGAATTGTGGTCACTATTTGCCACATGTTCCCCTCCCGAAACTTTGAAGACCTGACCGGGCTCATTCCCCAGTACTAGGTCCAGTATAGCCCCCTCTCTAGTCGGGCTATCTACATATTGTTCTAAAGAACCTTCCTGTACGCATTTTACAAATTCCTCCCCATTCAGACTCCCAGCCCAACGCGATTTCCAGTCTATACCAGGGAAATTGAAGTCTCCCACGACAACAACCCTATTTTTCCTGCACCTATCCATTATCTCCTGACATATCCGTTCTTCCACTTCCCTTGGGCTGTTGGGGGGCCTGTAGTACACCCCCAACAAAGTGACTGCACCCTTCCTGTTTCTGAGCTCCACCCACAGTGACTCGTTACACGACCCCTCTGAATTGTCCTCCCTCTGCACCGCTGTAATATGCTCTCCAACTAATACCGCTACTCCCCCACCTCTTTTCGCCCCTCCTCTGTCTCGCGTAAAACACTTGTACCCCGGAATATTCAGCTGCCAGTCCTGTCCCTCTTTCAACCAAGTCTCTGTCACCGCAACCACATCCAAATTCCTCGTAAGCATTAAGGCCCCAAGTTCGTCTGTCTTACCTGCTACGCTCCTTGCATTGAAGTAGATGCACTCCAGACCTCCAGGCCCAGTGAGGTCATCCTCCCCCAGAGTGCTCTTCTTCTTTGCCAGCCTTGTCCTGGCCCCAGGCTCGTCCCCAGCCTCTACACTTGGAGACATAATTTTTTGATCCCCACCCCCCTGCCACATTAGTTTAAACCCCCCCGAACTGCACGAGCAAAACTCCCAGCCAGGATATTCGTGCCCTTCCAGTTTAGTTGTGACCCGTCCTTGTACAGGTGCCATCCTCTCTTGAAAACTTCCCAGTGATCCAGGAATATGAAGCCCTCCCTCCTGGACCAGTCCTTTAGCCAAGCGTTCAATTGTACTATCTCCCTATTCCGAGCCTCACTGGCCCGAGGCATTGGGAGCAGCCCAGAGATTGCCACCCTGGAGGCCCTACTTTTTAGCCTATTTCCCAACTCCCTGAATTGCTCTTGTAGGATCCCCCTGCTCTTCCTCTCTACGTCATTTGCACCAATGTGTACAATGACATCCGTTTCTTTATCCTCCCCTTTTAAGATGCCTCCAACCGCTTGGAGACATCCAGTACCCCAGCACCAGGTAGGCAGACTACCATCCTGGAGTCCCGTTCGCACCCACAGAATCGCCTGTCTGTGCCTCTAACCATCGCATCCCCCACCACTATTGCTCTCCTAATTCCTTTCTTTCCTTTCCGGGCCACAGAGCCTGACTGTGTGCCAGTGACCTGGTCACTGTGTCTTACCCCTGGAGAGTCATCCTCCTCCACACCATCCAAAACAACATACCTGTTTTGGAGTGGGACAACCACAGGTGACCCCTCCACTAATTGCTCACTCCCCTCCCATCTCACACCTGTCGCCACTGGAGTTCTCTCTGCTATGTTACCCTTCTGACCTTTACTCCTCCTAACTGTGACCCACGTGTCTTCCTCCCGATGCCCCGGTGTAACTAGTTCCCTATAACTCATGTCTATTTGTCTCTCATTCTCCCTGACTAGACTAAGGTCATCAAGCCGCAGCTCCAGTTCCGTGACGCGGTCTCTCAGGAGCTGCAGTTCCACGCACCTGGCGCAAATGTGAACCTCCAGGCGGCGAGGTGTTTCCAGGAACTCCCACATCCCACACCAAAAGCAACAAACTGGCCTATCACTCATAGCTACCCTTTTCCTTTATAGGAATGGAAAAAAAAACTTACGCCGCTTCGCCCTGTCCCCTGAAGCCCTGTGAGCCAAAGCCCTTACAACTCACACTCTGCTCCCTGCTCACTCCACTGCCCGCTCCCGACGCTGCCCGCTCAAAAGTGCGGCCTGCTTTTAAACCCTCCAAAAAAAACCTTCCCAGGCTTCTCCGGAACCTACTTCCTGTTTTGGATTAAAAAAAACCTCCGATTTTTAACACATATAACAGAGTTGGAATAAATGGGTGCTTTTCTGGTTCGCAGATGGTGACTAGTGGTGTGCCGCAGGGATCGGTGCTGGGGCCTCAACTGTTTACTGTTTACATAGACGATCTGGAGGAGGGGACTGAGTGTAGGGTAACAAAGTTTGCTGACGACACAAAGATAAGTGGGAAAGTGAATCATGTGGAGGAAGCAGAAGGTCTGCAGAGAGATTTGGACAGGCTGAGTGAGTGGGCGAGGATCTGGCAGATGGAGTATAACGTTAACAAATGTGAGGTTATTCACTTTGGAGGAAATAATAGCAAATTGGATTATTATTTAAATGGAAAAATATTACAACATGCTGCTGTGCAGAGGGACCTGGGGGTCCTTGTGCATGAGACGCAAAAACACAGTCTACAGGTGCAACAGGTGATCAAGAAGGCAAATGGGATGTTGGCATTTATCACAAGGTGGATAGAATATAAAAGCAGAGATGTCTTGCTGCATCTGCACAGGGCATTGGTGAGGCCGCAGCTGGAATACTGTGTGCAGTATTGGTCCCCTTATTTGCGGAAGGATATATTGGCCTTGGAGGGAGTGCAGAGAAGGTTCACCAGGTTGATACCGGAGATGAGGGGTGTTGATTATGAGGAGAGACTGAGCAGATTGGGTTGTACTCGTTGGATTTTAGAAGGCTGAGGGGGGATCTTATAGAGACCGATAAGATAATGAGGGGGCTGGATAGGGTAGAGGTGGAGAGATTCTTTCCACTGAGATAGGAAGCTAGAACTAGAGGGCACAGCCCCAAAATAAAGGGGGGTCAGTTTAGGACAGAGTTGAGGAGGAACTTCTTCTCCCAGAGGGTGGTGAATCTCTGGAATTCTCTGCCCACTGAAGTTGTGGAGGCTTCCTTGCTGAATATGTTTAAATCACGGATAGATGGATTCCTGATCGGTAAGGGAATTACGGGTTATAGGGATCAGGGGGGTAAGTGGAACTGATCCACTTCAGATCAGCCATGATCTTATTGAATGGCGGGGCAGGCTCGAGGGGCTAGATGGCCTACTCCTGCTCCTATTTATGATGTTCTTATGTTTGATGGGTCAGTGTGGAGGGAGCTTTACTCTGTATCTAACCCCGTGCTGCACCTGTCCTGTGAGTGTTTGATGGGGACAGTGTAGAGGGAGCTTTACTCTGTATCTAACCCCGTGCTGCACCTGTCCTGTGAGTGTTTGATGGGGACAGTGTAGAGGGAGCTTTACTCTGTATCTAACCCCGTGCTGTCCCTGTCCTGGGAGTGTTTGATGGGGACAGTGTAGAGGGAGCTTTACTCTGTATCTAACCTCGTGCTGTACCTGTCCTGGGAGTGTTTGGTGGTCATGATGTGGAGATGCCGGTGTTGGACTGGGGTAAGCACAGTAAGAAGTCTCACAACACCAGGTTAAAGTCCAACAGATTTATTTGGTAGCAAATACCATAAGCTTTCGGAGCACTGCTCCTTCGTCAATAAATCTGTTGGACTTTAACCCGGCTTGGGTCACTGTCTGCGTGGAGTTTGCACATTCTCCTCGTGTCTGCGTGGGTTTCCTCCGGGTGCTCCGGTTTCCTCCCACAGTCCAAAGATGTGCGGGTTAGGTTGATTGGCCAGGTTAAAAATTGCCCTTAGTGTCCTGAGATGCGTAGGTTGGAGGGATTATTGGGTAGATATGGGGGTAGGGCCTGGGTGGGATTGTGGTCGGTGCAGACTCGATGGGCCGAATGGCCTCTTTCTGCACTGTAGAGTTTCTGTGATTTCTATACAGTGAAAAGTATTGTTTCTTGTGCACTATACAGACAAAGCATACCGTTCATAGAGTACAGAGGGGAGAAGGATAAGGATTTGATTTGATTCACTATTGTCACGTGTATTGGGATACAGTGAAAAGCATTGTTTCTTGCGCGCTGTACAAAACATACCGTTCATAGAGTACAGAGGGGAGAAGGAAAAGGATTTGATTTGATTCATTATTGTCTCGTGTATTGGGATACAGTGAAAAGTATTGTTCCTTGCGCGCTATACAGACAAAGCATACCGTTCATAGAGAAGGAAAGGAGAGGGTGCAGAATGTAGTGTTACAGTCACAGCTCGGGGTGTAGAGAAAGATCAGCTTAATACAAGGTCAGTCCATTCAAAAGTCTGACGGCAGCAGGGAAGAAGCTGTTCTTGAGTCGGTCGGTACGTGACCTCAGACTTTTGTATCTTGTTCCCGACGGGAGAAGGTGGAAGAGAGAATGTCCGGGGTGTGTGGGGGGGTCCTTAATTATGCCGGCTGCTTTTCCCCGAGGCAGCGGGAAGTGTAGACGGAGTCAATGGATGGGAGGCTGGTTTGCGTGATGGACTGGGCTACATTCACGACCCTTTGTAGTTCCTTGCGGTCTTGGGCAGAGCAGGAGCCCCAGACCGAGCTGTGATACACCCGGAAAGGATGCTTTCTATGGGGCATCTGTAAAAGTTGGTGAGAGTCGTAGCGGACATTAGTAGATCAAAATGCAGGTTTATTTTCACAATTGTGGGAGAAGTGAGGTTCCTAACAGTGGACCCAGGCCTTCTCATCGAACACAAGTAAGAACAAAGTTTATATATGTACCTGTTCCCGCCCTCATTACATTGCAATTTTCAGAGATGTCTGTCATTGTTCATGGTGAGATTCTTGTTGTTTTAGCAGTATCTTCCTCTGCGTAGCTTGTCCGATCTCCAAGGCCACGATTGTTCGTCATTTATATCCTTGAAACAACATCACAGGTTTTGCACAAACAAGTTAACTAATATACATACAGGTTTGTATAATACTTTATATCAGGATAAGATGAATAACGTATAATGAATATATATATGAATCTATGGTGATTCAAAGACAGAAGGCATACATGTCAACTCCATCGTGTTAAACAAAGGTACATAAAAATGGAGATTGTTTAGCTTATTCCGAGCTGGGTTAATCGCATTTCTTGATAACAAATGGAGACAGAGGAATAGCTGTTCCTTTTATCTGGCACAGACATGAAAAACACCGAACTCTGACAAAAACATGGACTCTGCAGTGTTCTCAACAAAATCACAGAGTTCGGGTCTTAATGCTTAAGTGTGACAAGGGTCATTAACCCATTCCCGACTGCAATCTCCCTCTCTCCAACCCCCTCTCTCCATCTCTCTCCATATCTCCCTCTCATCTCCCTCTCTCCATTTCTCTCTCTCCATCTCTTTCTGTCTCCATCTTCCTTTCCCCATCCCTTCTCTGCCTTTCTTCGTCTCCCGCCCTGCCCTCTCTGTCCCCCCTCCATCTCTCTCGACCTATCCCTTTCTCCCTGTCTCCCTCTCCCCCCATTTCTCTCTCTGTCTCACCATCCATCTGCCTCTATCTGTCTTCTAACCTTCTCCAGCCCCTACACCCCTCCCTATCTTTCTAACCTTCTCCAGCCCCTACACTCCCTCCCTATCTCTGTAACCTCCTCCAGCCCCTACAACTCTCCCTATCTCTGTAACCTCCTCCAGCCCCCTTAAATCCTCCCTATCTCTGTAACCTCCTCCAGTCCCTTCACCCCTCCCTATCTCTGTAACCTCCTCCAGCCCCTACAACCCTCCCTATCTCTGTAACCTCCTCCAGCCCCTACACCCCTCCCTATCTCTGTAACCTCCTCCAGCCCCCTACACCCCTCCCTATCTCTGTAACCTCCTCCAGCCCCCTACACCCCTCCCTATCTCTGTAACCTCCTCCTCCTCGCTATCTCTGTGCCCTCCTTCAGCCCCGATACCCCTCCCTATCTTTGGGGCAACACGGTGGCACCAAATAGCGCCAGGGACCCGGGTTCAATTCCTGGCGCGGGTCACTGTCTGTGCGGAGTCTGCACATTCTCCCCGTGTCTGCGTGGGTTTCCTCCGGCTGCTCCGGTTTCCTCCCACAGTCTGAAGATGTGCTGGTTGGGTTAATTGGCAGTGCTACATTGTCCCTTCGTGTCAGAGGGACGAGCTCGGGTAAATGCATGGGGTTATGGGGATTGGGCCTGGGTGGGATTGTGGTCAGTACAGGCTCGATGGGCTGAATGGCCTCTTTCTGCACTGTGGGGGTGAAATGATTCTATTCTCCGGTCTCCGGATGTGCCTCTGTTTTATAAAACTCCTGTGAGATCTTTTTGGACGGGTCATTCCGTTTAAGATGTTGGAATGTAGGGCGGCAGTGTGTAATGGTATTGTCACTGGACTAGAATCCAGAGACACAGGGTCATGTTCTGGGGACCCGGGTTCAAATCCTGCCACGGCTGAACGGTGAAATTTAAATTCAATAAAAATAATCAGAAATGAAGAATCTGCTGATGACGGTGAAACCATTGTCGATTGTGGGGAACCCATCTGGGTCACTAATGTCCTTTAGGGAAGGAAATCAGCCGTCTTCCCGGTCTGGCCTCCTTGTGACTCCAGAGAC
>NW_027590500.1:179490-295681 GCF_964213995.1 Mustelus asterias
GATAGTGAGAGAGGGAGAGATAGAGAGAGAGAGAGTGACAGAGAGAGAGAGGATAGTGAGAGAGACAGAGATAGAGAGAGAGAGAGTGACAGAGAGAGAGAGATAGTGAGAGAGATAGAGAGAGAGATAGTGAGAGAGAGAGATAGTGAGAGAGAGAGAGAGACAGAGTGAGATAGTGAGAGAGAGAGAGAGAGAGAGAGATAGTGAGAGAGAGAGAGAGAGATAGTGAGAGAGAGTGAGAGAGAGATAGTGAGAGAGAGTGAGAGAGATAGTGAGAGAGAGAGACAGAGAGAGATAGTGAGAGAGAGAGATAGTGAGAGAGAAAGAGAGAGAGAGAGATAGTGAGAGAGAGAGTGACAGAGAGAGAGAGATAGAGAGAGAGATAGTGAGAGAGAGAGAGATAGTGAGAGAGAGAGATAGTGAGAGAGAGAGTGACAGAGAGAGAGAGTGAGAGAGAGATAGTGAGAGAGAGAGATAGTGAGAGAGAGATAGTGAGAGAGAGAGATAGTGAGAGAGAGAGAGATAGAGAGAGAGAGAGATAGTGAGAGAGAGAGTGACAGAGAGAGAGAGAGTGAGAGAGAGATAGTGAGAGAGAGAGAGAGAATATGATGAGAGAGAGATAGTGAGAGAGAGAGAGAGATAGTGAGAGAGATAGTGAGAGAGAGATAGTGAGAGAGATAGTGAGGGAGAGAGAGATAGTGAGGGAGAGAGATAGTGAGGGAGAGAGAGATAGTGAGGGAGAGAGATAGTGAGGGAGAGAGATAGTGAGGGAGAGAGAGAGAGAGATAGTGAGAGAGAGATAGTGAGAGAGAGAGATAGTGAGAGAGAGAGAGATAGTGAGAGAGAGAGAGATAGTGAGGGAGAGAGCGATTGTGACGGAGAGAGATAGTGAGAGAGAGAGAGATAGTGAGAGAGATAGGGAGGGAGAGAGACATAGTGACGGAGAGAGTGATAGTGAGGGAGAGAGATAGTGAGAGAAAGAGAGCTAGTGAGAGAGATAGTGAGGGGGAGAGATAGTGAGAGAGAGATAGTGAGAGAGAGAGATAGTGAGAGAGAGATAGTGAGAGAGAGAGAGATAGTGGAGAGAGAGATAGTGAGAGAGAGAGATAGTGAGAGAGAGAGAGATAGTGAGAGAGATAGTGAGAGATAGAGAGAGATAGTGAGGGAGTGAGCGATAGTGAGGGAGAGAGAGATAGTGAGGGAGAGAGATAGTGAGAGTGAGAGAGATAGTGAGGGAGAGAGATAGTGAGGGAGAGAGATAGTGAGGGGAGAGATAGTGAGGGAGAGAGATAGTGAGAGAGAGAGATAGTAGAGAGATAGTGAGAGAGAGATAGTGAGAGAGAGAGATAGTGAGAGAGAGAGAGATAGAGAGAGAGAGAGATAGTGAGAGAGAGAGATAGTGAGAGAGAGAGACAGTGAGAGAAGAGAGGGAGTGAGAGAGAGATAGTGAGAGAGAGAGATAGTGAGAGAGATAGTGAGAGCGAGAGAGATAGTGAGAGAGAGATAGTGAGTGAGAGAGAGAGAGATAGTGAGAGAGAGATAGTGAGAGAGATAGTGAGAGAGAGAGATAGTGAGAGAGAGAGAGATAGTGAGAGAGAGAGAGAGAGATAGTGAGAGAGAGAGAGAGATAGTGAGAGAGATAGTGAGAGAGAGAGTGAGAGAGAGAGATATGAGAGAGAGTGATAGTGAGAGTGAGAGAGAGATAGTGAGAGAGAGAGATAGTGAGAGAGATAGTGAGAGAGAGAGAGATAGTGAGAGAGAGATAGTGAGAGAAAGATAGTGAGAGAGAAAGATAGTGAGAGGGAGAGATAGTGAGGAGAGAGAGATAGTGAGAGAGGAGAGATAGTGAGAGAGAGAGAGATAGTGAGAGAGAGAGAGATAGTGAGAGAGAGAGAGAAAGTGAGAGAGAGAGAGATAGGGAAAGAGAGATAGTGAGGGAGAGAGATAGTGAGATAGAGATACGAGAGAGAGATCGTGAGAGAAGAGATAGTGAGAGAGAGAGAGATAGTGAGGGAGAGAGATAGTGAGAGATAGAGAGAGATAGTGAGGGAGTGAGCGATAGTGAGGGAGAGAGCGATAGTGAGGGAGAGAGATAGTGAGGAGAGAGATAGTGAGGGAGAGAGATAGTGAGATAGAGATAGCGAGAGAGAGAGATCGTGAGAGAGAGAGATAGTGAGAGAGAGAGAGATAGTGAGGGAGAGAGATAGTGAGAGATAGAGATAGTGAGGGAGTGAGCGATAGTGAGGGAGAGAGCGATAGTGAGGGAGAGAGATAGTGAGAGTGAGAGAGATAGTGAGGGAGAGAGATAGTGAGGAGAGAGATAGTGAGGGAGAGAGATAGTGAGGGAGAGAGATAGTGAGAGAGAGAGATAGTGAGAGAGATAGTGAGAGAGAGATAGTGAGAGAGAGAGATAGTGAGACAGAGAGAGATAGAGAGAGAGAGAGATAGTGAGAGAGAGAGATAGTGAGAGAGAGAGACAGTGAGAGAAAGAGAGGGAGTGAGAGGGAGATAGTGAGAGAGAGAGAGAGATAGTGAGAGAGATAGTGAGAGCGAGAGAGATAGTGAGAGAGAGATAGTGAGTGAGAGAGAGAGAGATAGTGAGAGAGAGATAGTGAGAGAGAGATAGTGAGAGAGAGAGATAGTGAGAGAGAGAGAGTAGTGAGCGAGAGATAGTGAGAGAGAGAGATAGTGAGAGAGAGAGAGATAGTGAGAGAGTGAGAGAGATAGTGAGAGAGAGAGATAGTGAGAGAGAGATAGTGAGAGAGAGAGAGAGATAGTGAGAGAGAGGAGAGATAGTGAGAGAGAGGTAGTGAGAGAGAGATAGTGAGAGAGAGAAAGTGAGAGAGAGAGATAGTGAGGGAAAGAGAGATAGTGAGCTAGAGATAGCGAGAGAGAGAGAGATCGTGAGAGAGAGAGATAGTGAGAGAGAGAGATAGTGAGGGAGAGAGAGATAGTGAGGGAGAGAGATAGTGAGAGATAGAGAGAGATAGTGAGGGAGTGAGCGATAGTGAGGGAGAGAACGATAGTGGGGGAGAGAGATAGTGAGGGAGAGAGATAGTGAGGGAGAGAGATTGTGAGGGAGAGAGATAGTGAGGGAGAGAGATAGTGAGGGAGAGAGATAGTGAGGGAGAGAGAGATAGTGAGGGAGAGAGATAGTGAGGGAGAGAGATAGTGAGAGAGAGAGAGAGAGATAGTGAGAGAGAGAGATAGTGAGAGAGAGAGATAGTGAGGGAGAGAGCGATTGTGACGGAGAGAGATAGTGAGAGAGAGAGAGATAGTGAGAGAGATAGTGAGGGGGAGAGATAGTGAGAGAGAGATCGTGAGAGAGAGAGATAGTGAGAGAGAGAGAGATAGTGAGAGAGAGAGAGAGATAGTGAGAGGGAGAGATAGTGAGAGATAGTGAGAGAGAGAGATAGTGAGAGATAGTGAGAGAGTGATAGTGAGAGAGAGAGAGATAGTGCGAGAGAGATAGTGAGAGAGAGAGAGATAGTGAGAGAGAGAGATAGTGAGAGAGATAGTGAGATAGTGAGAGAGATAGTGAGAGAGAGAGATAGTGAGAGAGAGAGAGATAGAGAGAGAGAGATAGTGAGAGAGAGATAATGAGAGAGAGAGATAGTGAGAGAGAGAGAGAGATAGTGAGAGTGAGAGAGATAGTGAGAGAGAGATAGTGAGAGAGAGTGATAGTGAGAGAGATAGTGAGAGAGAGAGATAGTGAGAGAGAGATAGTGAGTGAGAGAGAGATAGTGAGAGAGAGAGATAGTGAGAGAGAGAGAGATAGTGAGAGAGAGAGAGATAGTGAGAGAGAGAGAGATAGTGAGAGAGGGAGAGATAGTGAGAGAGAGAGAGAGAGATAATGAGAGAGAGAGAGATAGGGAGAGAGAGAGATAGTGAGAGAGATAGTGAGAGAGAGAGATAGTGAGAGAGAGAGATAGTGAGAGAGAGAGAGATAGTGAGAGAGATAGTGAGAGAGATAGTGAGAGAGATAGTGAGAGAGAGAGAGATAGAGAGAGAGAGACAGTGAGAGAGAGAGATAGTGAGAGAGAGATAGTGAGAGAGAGATAGTGAGAGAGAGATAGTGAGAGAGAGAGATAGCGAGAGAGAGAGAGATAGTGAGAGAGAGAGATAGTGAGAGAGAGAGAGAGATAGTGAGAGAGATAGTGAGAGAGAGATAGTGAAAGAGAGAGATATGAGAGAGAGAGTGATAGTGAGAGAGTTAGAGAGAGATAGTGAGAGAGAGAGATAGTGAGAGAGAGATAGTGAGAGAGAGAGAGATAGTGAGAGAGAGATAGTGAGAGAGTGATCGTGAGAGAGAGAGATAGTGAGAGGGAGAGATAGTGAGAGAGAGAGAGAGATAGTGAGAGAGAGAGAGATAGTGAGGGAGAGAGATAGTGAGGGAGAGAACGATAGTGAGAGAGAGATAGTGAGGGAGAGAGAGATAGTGAGGGTGAGAGATAGTGAGAGATAGAGAGAGATAGTGAGAGAGAGAGATAGTGAGGGAGAGAACGATAGTGAGGGAGAGAGATATTGAGGGAGAGAGATAGTGAGGGAGAGAGATTGTGAGGGAGAGAGATAGTGAGGGAGAGAGATAGTGAGGGAGAGAGATAGTGAGGGAGAGACAGATAGTGAGGGGGAGAGATAGTGAGGGAGAGAGATAGTGAGAGAGAGAGAGAGAGAGATAGTGAGAGAGAGAGATAGTGAGAGAGAGAGATAGTGAGGGAGAGAGCGATTGTGACGGAGAGAGATAGTGAGAGAGAGAGAGATAGTGAGAGATAGTGAGAGAGATAGGGAGGGAGAGAGACGTAGTGACGGAGAGAGCGATAGTGAGGGAGAGAGATAGTGAGAGAGAGAGAGCTAGTGAGAGAGATAGTGAGGGGGAGAGGTGGTGAGAGAGAGATAGTGAGAGAGATAGTGAGAGAGAGAGAGATAGTGAGAGAGAGAGATAGTGAGAGAGAGAGATAGTGAGAGAGAGAGATAGTGAGAGAGAGAGATAGTGAGAGAGATAGTGAGAGAGTGATAGTGAGAGAGAGAGAGAGATAGTGCGAGAGAGATAGTGAGAGAGAGAGAGATAGTGAGAGAGAGAGAGATAGTGAGAGAGAGATAGTGAGATAGTGAGAGAGATAGTGAGAGAGAGAGATAGTGAGAGAGAGATAGTGAGAGAGAGAGATAGTGAGAGAGAGATAGTGAGGGAGAGAGATAGTGAGAGAGAGAGAGATAGTGAGAGAGAGATAGTGAGAGAGAGAGATAGTGAGAGAGAGAGAGATAGTGAGAGTGAGAGAGATAGTGAGAGAGAGATAGTGAGAGAGAGTGATAGTGAGAGAGATAGTGAGAGAGATAGTGAGAGAGAGATAGTGAGTGAGAGAGAGATAGTGAGAGAGAGAGATAGTGAGAGAGAGAGATAGTGAGAGAGAGAGAGATAGTGAGAGAGAGAGAGATAGTGAGAGAGAGAGAGATAATGAGAGAGAGAGATAGGGAGAGAGAGAGATAGTGAGAGAGATAGTGAGAGAGAGATAGTGAGAGAGAGAGAGATAGTGAGAGAGATAGTGAGAGAGATAGTGAGAGAGATAGTGAGAGAGAGATAGAGAGAGAGAGATAGTGAGAGAGAGAGATAGTGAGAGAGAGATAGTGAGAGAGAGATAGTGAGAGTGAGAGATAGTGAGAGAGAGATAGAGAGAGAGAGATAGTGTGAGAGAGAGAGAGATAGTGAGAGAGATAGTGAGAGATAGTGAGAGAGAGAGATATGAGAGAGAGAGTGATAGTGAGAGAGTGAGAGAGAGATAGTGAGAGAGAGAGATAGTGAGAGAGAGATAGTGAGAGAGAGAGATAGTGAGAGAGAGATAGTGAGAGAGAGATAGTGAGAGAGAGAGATAGTGAGAGGGAGAGATAGTGAGAGAGAGAGAGAGATAGTGAGAGAGAGAGAGATAGTGAGAGAGAGATAGTGAGAGAGAGAGAGATAGTGAGAGAGAGAGAGATAGTGAGCGAGAGAGAGAAAGTGAGAGAGAGAGAGATAGGGAAAGAGAGATAGTGAGGGAGAGAGATAGTGAGATAGAGATACCGAGAGAGAGAGATCGTGAGAGAGAGAGATAGTGAGAGAGAGAGAGAGATAGTGAGGGAGAGAGATAGTGAGAGATAGAGAGAGATAGTGAGGGAGTGAGCGATAGTGAGGGAGAGAGCGATAGTGAGGGAGAGAGATAGTGAGGGAGAGAGATAGTGAGATAGAGATAGCGAGAGAGAGATAGTGAGAGAGAAAGAGAGATAGTGAGGGAGAGAGATAGTGAGAGATAGAGAGAGATAGTGAGGGAGTGAGCGATAGTGAGGGAGAGAGCGATTGTGAGGGGGAGAGATAGTGAGAGTGAGAGAGATAGTGAGGGAGAGAGATAGTGAGGGAGAGAGATAGTGAGGGAGAGAGATAGTGAGGGAGAGAGATAGTGAGAGAGAGAGAGATAGTGAGAGAGAGATATAGTGAGAGAGAGATAGTGAGAGAGAGAGAGATAGTGAGAGAGAGAGAGATAGTGAGAGAGAGAGAGATAGTGTGGGAGAGAGCGATTGTGACGGAGAGAGATAGTGAGAGAGAGAGATAGTGAGAGAGATAGTGAGGGAGAGAGATAGTGAGAGAGAGAGAGATAGTGAGAGAGAGAGAGAGATAGTGAGATAGTGAGAGAGAGAGATAGTGAGAGAGAGGGATAGTGAGTGAGAGAGATAGTGAGAGAGAGATAGTGAGAGAGAGAGATAGTGAGGGAGAGAGCGATTGTGACGGAGATAGATAGTGAGAGAGAAGAGAGATAGTGAGAAATAGTGAGAGAGATAGTGAGGGAGAGAGACATAGTGACGGAGAGAGCGATAGTGAGAGAGAGACAGCTCGTGAGAGAGATAGTGAGGGAGAGAGATAGTGAGAGTGAGATAGTGAGAGAGAGAGATAGTGAGTGAGAGAGAGAGAGATAGTGAGAGAGAGAGAGAGAGAGTGAGAGAGGGAGATAGTGAGGGAGATAGATAGTGAGGGAGTTTCAGAGATAGTGAGGGCGAGAGAGAGATAGTGAGGGAGAGAGAGTGACAGTGAGGGAGCGAGATCGTGAGGGAGCGAGATAGTGAGGGAGCGAGATAGTGAGGGAGCGAGATAGTGAGGGAGCGAGATAGTGAGGGAACGAGATAGTGAGGGAACGAGATAGTGAGGGAACGAGATAGTGAGGGAACGAGATAGTGAGGGAGCGAGAGAAAGTGAGGGAGGGAGAGAAAGTGAGGGAGAGAGGTAGGGAGAGAGAGATAGAGAGGGAGAGAGATAGTGATGGAGAGAGATAGTGAGGTTGAGAGATGGTGAGGGTGAGAGATAGTGAGGGAGAGAGATAGTGAGGGAGTGAGGGAGTGAGATAGTGAGGGACATAAGGAGTGAGGGACAGAGGGAGTGAGGGACAGAGGGAGTGAGGGACAGAGGGAGGTGAGGGATGGTGGTTCGAAGGACGGGGGTGCGAGGGACAGTCCGTGTGTTGATCGGCAGTGTAATTTATCCAGCAGAGAGATGTCACGTTCTGCGTTTGGAGATGGGAAGCTTATCAAAGGTCGGTGAGAATGAGTGTTCCTGACCTCACGTGTCATTATGAAATGCCACAGCCTGAGTATTAACTTTGTTTTGAGAAGTGAATGATTGCAGTGTCAAGATTCGACAAGGCGAGCGAACATTCAACAGTGTGACTGGCAGTCTGTTACTCCTGACAAATGGCAAGAGAAAGAGCGGGGTCGCCAAAGTGGAAATGTAGTCAGGTACTTTAACCACTGGATAAAGGGCCGCACTGCATCAATCAGCATGTTCATTGAGCAGAGAGATCCCACCAGTGTGGAAGCCATTCTGCTACTTCTCCTCTCCCTCCATCATTTCTGCCCACCAAAAAAGAGGGCAGAAAAAGAGGCCCTGACTGACTCGCTACCCTCCCCATCCTACTGTGTGAGTTCATTAGCCTGTAACCAGATAGTCCTCTGAGCTTTTTGACCAATAAAACTGAGGGGAAGAATTGGAGTGATTTCTCTGCTCAATGAACATGTTGATTGATATAGAGCAGCACTTTATCCAGTGGTTAAAGTACCTGACGACACGTCCATTTTGGCAAGAATCCAGCATTATACATGCTTCTGCACGACAAAGTGCCCAGGCAGATGTCCACCCAGAACGCTGGCCTGTCCTCACATGAGGGAACTGCAGATCACAGCTTTGAAACTCCCTGTGCCACGGGAGGGTGAGGGCAGGAATGGAGTGAGTTGGAGGATGAATGTGTGGCTGAGAGACTGGTGCAGGGGGCAGGGATTCAGGTTCCTGGACCATTGGGACCTCTTTAGGGGCAGGTGTGACCTGTACACAAAAAATAGGTGGCACTTGAATTCCAGGGGGACCAATATCCTGGCGGGAAGGTTGGCTAAGGCTACTGGGGAGAGTTTAAATCAGATAGGTTGGGGGGAGGGGATCGAGACGAGGTGACTGGGAGCGAGGAAGTTCGCTCGCAAACAGAGAAGGGTTATAGACGGTCCAAGAGGGAGGATGCACGGGGGATAGAGAAGGGGAGAGCTCAGACCAAAGGATTGAGATGT
Organism: Mustelus asterias; assembly: GCF_964213995.1. Classification (NCBI taxonomy): domain Eukaryota; kingdom Metazoa; phylum Chordata; class Chondrichthyes; order Carcharhiniformes; family Triakidae; genus Mustelus; species Mustelus asterias. Next base: position 188,062 of record NW_027590500.1, read on the forward strand.
GTTTACTTTAATGCCAGGAGTATAGTGAATAAAGGGGATGAGCTCAGAGCGTGGATCGATGCCTGGAAGTGTGATGTGGTGGCCGTGACGGAGAGTTGGATGTCTCAGGGACAGGACTGGATACTCCAGGTGCCGGGATTCAGATGTTTCAGGAAGGACAGGGAGGGAGGCAAGAGAGGGGGTGGAATGGCACTGCTGATCAGAGATAGTGTCACAGCTGTAGAGAAGGTGTATGCTGTGGAGGGATTATCTACAGAGTCTCTGTGGGTGGAAGTTCGGAGTGGGAAGGGGTCGATCACTTTGCTGGGAGTTTTCTTCAGGCCGCCCAATAGTGACAGGGAGGTGGAGGAGCAGATACGGAAACAGATCCTGGAGAGTTGCAGTAATAGCAGAGTTGTTGTGATGGGAGACTTTAATTTCCCAAACATAGATTGGAATATCCCTAGGGTAAGGGGATTGGATGGGGAGGGGTTCATCAGGTGTGTTCAGGAGGGTTTCCTAACACAGCATGGAGACAAGCCTACAAGAGGAGAGGCTGTACTTGATCTGATACTGACCAATGAGCCTGGACAGGTGTCAGATCTCTCAATGGGAGGGCATCTTGGGGATAGCGATCATAACTCGATCTCCTTTAGGCTTGCATTGGAAAAAGAGAGGATCAGGCAAGCTAGGAAAGCGTTTGTATGGAGTAAGGGGAAATATGAAGACATAAGGCAGCAAATTAGAGGAGTAAATTGGAAGGAGGTATTCTCGGGGAAATCTACTGAAGAGAGGTGGCAGTTTTTCAAGGAATGTCTGTCTCGAGTTCTACAGAACAACGTTCCGAGCAGACAGGGAGGAGTTGGTAGGTTAAAGGAACCGTGGTGCACAAAAGCTGTGCGGGACCTATTTGAGAAGAAAAGGAAAGCATACAAGAGGTTCAGAGAGCTTGGTGAAGATAGGGATCTAGATGAGTATACGGCTTGTAGGAAGGGACTAAAGAAGGAAATTAGGAGAGCCAGAAGGGGTCACAAGAAGGCCTTGGCAAGTAGAATTAAGGAAAACCCTAAGGTGTTCTATAAATATGTGAAGAGTAAAAGGATGAGACGTGACGGAATAGGGCCTATAAAAGGTGAAGGCGGGAAAATCAGTACGGAACCAGTAGAAATGGCAGAGGTGCTGAATGAGTATTTTGCCTTGGTTTTCACAGAGGAGAAGGACCTGGGTGGATGTACTGTGGGCTTGCGGTGGACTGAAAGATTGAGTATGTGGACTTTAACAAAGAGGTTGTGCTGGAATCTTTGAATGGCATCAAGATAGATAAGTCGCCGGGTCCGGGTGGGATGTATCACCGGTTACTGTGGGAGACGAGGGAAGAGATTGCAGAGCCTCTGGCGATGATCTTTGCGTCGTCGATGGAGACGGGAGAGGTGCCAGAGGATTGGAGGATTTCGGATGTGGTTCCTATTTTCAAGAAGGGGAATAGGGATAGCCCAGGAAATTACCGACCGGTGAGTCTAACCTCAGTGGTTAGTAAGCTGATGGAGAAGATCCTGAGGGACAGGATTTATGAGCATTTAGAGAGGTTTAGTATGCTCAAGAATACTCAGCACGGCTTTGTCAAAGGCAGATCGTGCCTTATGAGCCTGGTGGAGTTCTTCGAAAATGTGACTAAACACATTGACGAAGGGAAAGCAGTAGATGTGGTTTATTTGGATTTTAGCAAGGCGTTCGATAAGGTCCCCCATGCAAGGCTCCGAGAAACAGTGAGAGGGCATGGGATCCAAGGAGCTGCTGCCCTGTGGATCCAGAACTGGCTTGCCCAAAGGAGGCAGAGAATGTGTATAGATGGGTCTTTTTCTAAATGGAGGTCGGTCACCAGTGGAGTGCCCCAGGGATCTGTTCTGGGACCCTTGCTGTTTGTCATTTTCACAAATGACCTGGATGAGGAAGTGGAGGGATGGGTTGGTAAGTTTGCCGACAACACGGAGGTTGGTGGGGTTGTGGATAGTCTGGAGGGATGTCAGAAGTCACAGAGGGACATAGATAGGATGCAAGACTGGGCGGAGAAGTGACAGATGGACTTCAACCCAGATAAATGCGATGTGATCCATTTTGGCAGGTCAAATGGGATGAAGGAGTACAATATAAAGGGAAAGACTCTTAGTACGGTAGAGGATCAGAAGGACCTTGGGGTCCGAGTCCATAGGACTCTAAAATCGGCCCCGCAGATGGAGGAGGTGGTTAAGAAGGCGTATGGTGTGCTGGCCTTTATCAATCGAGGGATTGAGTTTAGGAGTCCGGGGATAATGATGCAGCTATATAAGACCCTTGTCAGACCCCACTTGGAGTACTGTGCTCAGTTCTGGTCACCTCATTACAGGAAGGATGTGGAAAAGATTGAAAGGGTGCAGAGGAGATTGACAAGGATATTGCCTGGATTGAGTGGCATGCCTTATGAGGATAGGCTGAGGGAGCTCGGTCTTTTCTCCTTGGAGAGACGTAGGATGAGAGGAGACCTAATAGAGGTATATAAGATGTTGAGAGGCATAGATCGGGTGGACTCTCAGAGGCTTTTTCCCAGGGTGGAAATGTCTGCTACGAGAGGACACAGGTTTAAGGTGCTGGGGGGTAGGTACAGGGGAAATGTTAGGGGGAAGTTTTTCACACAGAGGGTGGTGGGCGAGTGGAATCGGCTGCTGTCAGTGGAAGCAAACTCAATAGGGTCTTTTAAGAGACTCCTGGATGAGTACATGGGACTTAATAGGATGGAGGGTTATAGGTAGGCCTTAAAGGTAGGGATATGTTCGGCACAACTTGTGGGGCTGAAGGTCCTGTTTTGTGCTGTAGTTTTTCTATGTTTCTAAACCTTATCCTGTATTAGATAACGCCAATCCTCTACAGCCCATTCCTGCAGAAGGACCCTTTTCTGAGGGAGCGCCGCACTGTCGGAGGGTCAATGCTGTCCTTTTTGTGTGTGTGGGTGTTCAGGTTGGCATATTGGTGGCGGGAGGGGTGTTTAAGAAGACACAAAAGGGAGGTGTGCGGGGGATGTTTTTCACACAGAGAGTGGTGGGTGCCTGGAACGCACGGCCAGAGGAGGTGGTGGAAGCAGGGACATTAACAACATTTAAGAGGCAGCTGGATGGGTCCATGAATCGGGAGGGAATCGAGGGATACAGACTGTTGCAAAGTTGACGAGAGTAATTGCCAATTGAGAAGTAGAGTCTTAGAATTTGGTGTTTGTTATTTAAAAAATTTACAAAATGCTGAGAGGTGTAAGCATTGCATGGTCTGTTTAAAAGGTGGTGTTTTCTCTGTGCTGAGAGAGAGTTAATGAAAATGCAGGTCATGCAGCAGGGTACGTTGGTAACAGGCTGTTCAGGCTTTTGAACTGTTTTGAATTGAGCGAATTAATTTGGAACAGAACAGGCTTTTGAATTGAACCAATCAGTTTAAATCAGGCACTTGGATACCAGCAACCTATTAGATTTGAATTTGATGGTTTTGGCAACCTGTGACCAATCCTGTTATGGGGGATGTTGATTGGACATCACAGGTGGAACAAAAAGAGGGCAGTGGGATAATAAGCTGAGAGAGTGACTGTCATCTCCCAGAGTAACAGCCTCATCCATGTACTGAGAGAGAGAGAGAGAGAGCATCATCTCAACAACCAAGGGACCAAAGACAGAGATTCCAGACAGAAAAAGTGAGAGAGAAGGTCCAGAAGATTCTGAAAGACACCAAACCTGGTTGTAATTTCCAGGGTTACGTTGTGTTAATGAGTGGGGATTGTAATTATCTAAACAGCATCCCATTAGAATCGTGTTTGATTGGGTTTGTTAATAGTTTAGTTAACCTGCTCACCATTAGTTAGATAAATAAAGTCTGACCGGTTGATTTTGCAGAGAGAGTCTCAGGGGGTGGTTTTGATTTACAAGTTGGTGAAGAGCAGCTGTTCCCTCTTCTCACACTCACTTTAACAGATTATGGAGGGTGTTACTCCCCTGTGAGTGATTCAGTGTTAGTTCCCAGAGAAGAGATCAACCTCTGCTTCATAACAGGACCGAGTAAGGGCAGGAATTTTCTTTTGAGTTGAGTTCGGTCATCGTGATGGGCACAGGTTTGGTTGGCTGAAGGGCCCGTTACTGTGCTGTACTTTTCTTTGTACTGACCCAGCGGCAGTGCGGCACTGCCTTTGGGGCCGAACCCCCGGCGGCGCCGCCGTCCAGCAGCACCAACCCTCTGGCAGCACTGTCCCTCTGGCAGCACCAACCCTCTGGCAGCACTGTCCCTCTGGCAGCACCAACCCTCTGGCGGCGCCGTCCCTCTGGCAGCACCAACCCTCTGGCGGCCCCGTCCCTCTGGCGGCCCCGTCCCTCTGGCGGCCCCGTCCCTCTGGCGGCCCCGTCCCTCTGGCGGCGCCGTCCCTCTGGCGGCCCCAACCCTCCGGCAGCCCCAACCCTCCGGCGGCACCGTCCCTCCAGCGGCACCGACCCTCCGGCAGCACCGACCCTCTGGCAGCACCGACCCTCTGGCAGCATCGACCCTCCAGCGGCGCTGACCCTCCAGCGGCGCTGACCCTCCAGCGGCGCTGACCCTCCAGCGGCGCTGACCCTCCGGCGGCGCTGACCCTCCGGCGGCGCTGACCCTCCGGCGGCGCTGACCCTCCGGCGGCACTGACCCTCCGGCGGCACTGACCCTCCGGCGGCACTGTCCCTCCGTGCTCCATGATGATACTGTGCCTTTAAGAAATGTATTTTCATCAAGTTTCTTGGCAGAATTTTCAAACAGGTCCAAGCATTTTATTGGTGCTGTTTTGATTGTAACGGGTGTCCTCGAATTGTAACTAGAGCTATAGAATGTTTATTTTTAATCTGACCCACTGCAGTGACCTGGGGATTTATGATCCTTTTGGAATTGTTGGGTGGAGCATGATTGACAGGTCAACTAATGCCTGGGGACAGATTTTTTCCACAGAAAAGGACATGTTTTTAGTTTTGGTTTAGTTGCTGTTAGAGGCCAGTGAAAGAAGCCGGTGTCACTACATTTCTCTCTCTCCAGATACATGCTGGAAGATCCAGAACTGGGAAACCTCAGAGGTTTCATCCAACATTCGAAGGACCAATTATAAAAAGCTGAAGAACTCCCAGCATCAGGTGAGCAGACTTGCTTTTTATGCCAAGTCTAGAAATCGTTACTTTCTGATTTGAACCTCCAACAGTGCGGCAATACTGACACTCAGACAGTGCGGCGCTCCCTCAGCACTGACCCTCCCACAGTGCGGCGCTCCCTCAGCACTGACCCTCCCACAGTGCGGCGCTCCCTCAGCACAGACCCTCCCACAGTGCGGCGCACCCTCAGCACCGACCCTCCCACAGTGCGGTGATCCCTCAGCACCGACCCTCCCACAGTGCGGCGCTCCCTCAGCACTGACCCTCCCACAGTGCGGTGATCCCTCAGCACCGACCCTCCCACAGTGCGGCGCTCCCTCAGCACTGACCCTCCCACAGTGCGGCGCTCCCTCAGCACTGACCCTCCCACAGTGCGGCGCTCCCTCAGCACTGACCCTCCCACAGTGCGGCGCTCCCTCAGCACTGACCCTCCCACAGTGCGGCGCTCCCTCAGCACTGACCCTCCCACAGTGTGGCGCTCCCTCAGCACTGACCCTCCCACAGTGCGGCGCTCCCTCAGCACTGACCCTCCCACAGTGCGGCGCTCCCTCAGCACTGACCCTCCCACAGTGCGGCGCTCCCTCAGCACTGACCCTCCCACAGTGCGGCCCTCCCTCAGCCCTGACCCTCCCACAGTGCGGCGCTCCCTCAGCACTGACCCTCCCACAGTGCGGCGCTCCCTCAGCACTGACCCTCCCACGGCGCGGCGCTCCCTCAGCACTGACCCTCTCACAGTGTGGCGCTCCCACAGCACTGACCCTCTCACAGTGTGGCGCTCCCTCAGCACTGACCCTCCCACAGTGCGGCGCTCCCTCAGCACGGGACCCTCCCACAGTGCGGCGCTCCCTCAGCACGGGACCCTCCCACAGTGCGGCGCTCCCTCAGCACGGGACCCTCCCACAGTGCGGCGCTCCCTCAGCACGGGACCCTCCCACAGTGCGGCGCTCCCTCAGCACGGGACCCTCCCACAGTGCGGCGCTCCCTCAGCACGGGACCCTCCCACAGTGCGGCGCTCCCTCAGCACGGGACCCTCCCACAGTGCGGCGCTCCCTCAGCACGGGACCCTCCCACAGTGCGGCGCTCCCTCAGCACGGGACCCTCCCACAGTGCGGCGCTCCCTCAGCACGGGACCCTCCCACAGTGCGGCGCTCCCTCAGCACGGGACCCTCCCACAGTGCGGCGCTCCCTCAGCACGGGACCCTCCCACAGTGCGGCGCTCCCTCAGCACGGGACCCTCCTACAGTGCGGCGCTCCCTCAGCACGGGACCCTCCCACAGTGCGGCGCTCCCTCAGCACGGGACCCTCCCACAGTGCGGCGCTCCCTCAGCACGGGACCCTCCCACAGTGCGGCGCTCCCTCAGCACGGGACCCTCCCACAGTGCGGCGCTCCCTCAGCACGGGACCCTCCCACAGTGCGGCGCTCCCTCAGCACGGGACCCTCCCACAGTGCGGCGCTCCCTCAGCACGGGACCCTCCCACAGTGCGGCGCTCCCTCAGCACGGGACCCACTGACAATGTGGCATGGTGTCCCGCCTGGATCAGTGCTGAGACCTGTTTTTTGCTGTATATATTTTACAGTATACTGAGGAAGAACTTGCTAAGCAGATTTTGGATATGTGTGGGGGTCACAGGGTAGTTGTCATGGGGGACTTTAACTTTCCAAATATTGATTGGAACCTTTGTAGGTCAAATAGTTCGGATGGGGCAGTTTTTGTGCAGTGTGTGCAGGAGGAATTCCTGGCACAATATGTGGATAGGCCGACAAGAGGTGAGGCCACATTGGATTTGGTACTGGGAAATGAACCGGGCCAAGTGTTAGATTTGGTTGTGGGACAGCACTTTGGAGATAGTGACCACAATTCGGTGTCTTTTGTTATTGCAATGGAGAGGGATAGGGCCGTACGGCAGGGCAAGGTTTACAATTGGGGGAGGGGTAATTATGATGCGATTAGGCAAGAATTAGGGGGCATAAGATGGGAACAGAAACTGTCAGGGAAAGGCACTAATGAAAAGTGGAACTTTTTCAAGGAACAAATACTGGGTGTCCTTGATAGGTATGTCCCTGTCAGGCAGGGAGGAAATGGCCAAGTGAGGGAACCATGGTTCACGAAAGAGGTGGAATGTCTTGTGAAAAGGAAGAGGGAAGCTTCTGTAGGGATGAGGAAACAAGGTTCAGATGGCTCGATTGAGGGTTACAAGTTAGCAAGGAATGAGCTGAAAAAGGGGCTGAGGAGAGCTAGGAGGGGACATGAGAAGTCCTTGGCGGGTCGGATCAAGGAAAACCCCAAGGCTTTTAACTCTTATGTGAGGAATAAAAGAATGACCAGGGTGAGGTTAGGGCCGGTCAAGGACAGTAGTGGGAACTTGTGTATGGAGTCAGTAGAGATGGGCAAGGGGATGAATGAATACTTTTCTTCGGTGTTCACCAAGGAGAGGGGCCATGTTTTTGAGGAAGAGAAGGTGTTACAGGCTAATAGGCTGGAGGAAATAGATGTTCGGAGGGAGGATGTCCTGGCAGTTTTGAATAAACTGAAGGTCGATAAGTCCCCTGGGCCTGATGAAATATATCCTAGGATTCTTTGGGAGGCAAGGGATGAGATTGCAGAGCCTTTGGCTTTGATCTTTGGGTCCTCGCTGTCCACGGGGATGGTGCCAGAGGACTGGAGAGTGGCGAATGTTGTTCCTCTGTTTAAGAAAGGGAATAGAAATGACCCTGGTAATTATAGACCGGTTAGTCTTACTTCGGTGGTTGGTAAATTGATGAAAAAGGTCCTTAGGGATGGGATTTACGACCATTTAGAAAGATACGGATTAATCCAGGATAGTCAGCACGGATTTGTGAAGGGCAAGTCGTGCCTCACAAATTTGATAGAATTTTTTGAGGAGGTAACTAAGTGTGTTGATGAAGGTAGTGCCCCCTCGGCGCCGGCCCTTGATCGGCACGCCGCCAGCCCCCGCCGCCGGCTCGCCCCTGGCGCCATGCAGCCCCCGCCGCTGGCCGGCCGGCAACCGGCCCTTGCGCCGGCCCTGCCCGGTCCTCGCCCCGTGACGGCCCTCGCGCTGGCCCCTGCCAACCCCCCCCGCCCCTGGTGCCGGCCCCCACCCGGCCCTCCCCTGGCGCCGGCCTACCCCCGGCGCTTGCCCTCGCGCGGCGCCGGCCCTCGCGTGGCGCGGCCCTCCCTTGGCGCCGCACTGTGGGAGGGTCTGTGCTGAGGGAGCGCCGCACTGTCAGTGGGTGAGTACGGAGGAAGTGCTGCGTTGTCAGATGGTCAGTGCTGAGGGAATGCCGCATTGAGGGAGGGTGAGTATGGACGGAGAGGCATACTGTTAGAGGGTCAGTGCTGAGGGAGCGCCGCACTGTCAGGGGGTCAGTACTGTTCTGGGGATATGTGTTCGAATCCCACCTTGGCAGACGGTGGAATTTGAATTCAATAAAAATATCTGGAATTAAGAATCTCCTGATGACCATGAAACCATTGTCGATTGTCGGAAAAACCCATCTGGTTGGGGAAGGAAATCTGCCGTCGTTACCCGGTCTGGCCAACATGTGACTCCAGAGCCACAGCAATGAGGCTTTCTTGACTGCCCTCTTAAATGGCTGAGTAAGACAGTCAGTTGCATCGACCTAGGCACTGAAAACGACTACGGCAGAACACTGAAAAAGACTGCGGGAATCGGGGTGGATATTGGGACACGGGAGTTGAAAGAGTTTGGAGAAGTTTCTCTGTGGACACAGACCATTGGATTGGTAAGCTGATTTAGATTTGATTTATTATTGCCATGTGTATTGGAATACGGTGAAAAGTATTGTTTCTTGCCTGCTAATACAGACAAAGCATACCGTTCATTGAGTACAGAGGGGAAAAGGAAAGGAGAGCGTGCAGAATGTAGTGTTACAGTCACAGCTAGGGGTGGAGAGAAAGATCAGCTTAATGCGAGGTCGGTCCATTCAAAAGTCTGACGGCAGCAGGGAAGAAGCTGTTCTTGAGTCGGTCGGTACGTGACCTCAGACTTTTGTATCTTTTTCTTGACGGAAGAAGGTGGAAGAGAGAATGTCCGGGGTGAGTGGGGGGTCCTTGATTATGCCGGCTGCTTTCCCCGAGGTAGCGGGAAGTGTAGACGGAGTCAATGGATGGGAGGTTGGTTTGCGTGATGGGACTGGGCTACATTCATGACCCTTTGTAGTTTCTTGCGGTCTTGGGCAGAGCAGGAGCCCCAGACCGAGCTGTGATACACCCGGAAAGGATGCTTTCTATAGGGCATCTGTAAAAGTTGGTGAGAGTTGTAGCGGACATGCAAAATTTCCTTTGCCTCCTGAGAAAGTAGAGGCGTTGGTGGATTTTCTTAACTATAGTGTCGGCGTGGGGGGACCAGGACACGTTGTTGGTGATCTGGACACCTAAAAACCTGAAGCTCTCTCGACCATTTCTACTTGGTCCCCGTTGATGTCGACAGGGGCATGTTCTCCACTACGCTTCCTGAACTCAATGGCAATCTCCTTGGTTTAGTGGACATTGAGGGAGAGATTATTGTTGATCTATGCTGAGAATGCAGTGGGACGGTTGGTGTTTTCCAGTAAACCTTGGATCAGGTTGTAGATTAGAGGTGTTTTATTGCTTACCTTCAGCAATAAATGCTGAACACTAACAACCTTTGCACTAACTTTTATCTTCCCTTTGCCGCACCCTGCATTGTATCACTCTGGATAGTCCAGAAGTTTCACTTTCCCAGCGAGGGCTCGGATGCAGTGACCACAGCTGAGTCCGTCTCAGGACGATCTCATCGTCTCATTGCTGACCGCTCAGCGCACACCCTCTGTTTCCCAGTCACTGATTCCTGAGTGCGATCATCTGTCAGGTAACAGACATCTGGGATAGAAATGGGGAGATTTCATTGCCTTTCGAAACAGTTCTCTCTGTCTCTCTCTCCCCTTTGTGTCTATCTCTCTCTGTCCTTTCTCTGCCCCTCCATCTCTATCTCTCTCTGTCCTTTCTCTCTCCCCTTTGTGTCTATCTCTCTCTGTCCTTTCTCTGCCCCTCCGTCTCTATCTCTCTCTGTCCTTTCTCTCTCCCCTTTGTTTCTATCTCTCTCTGTCCTTTCTCTCTCCCCTTTGTTTCTGTCTCTCTCTGTCCTTTCTCTCTCTCCCTTCCTCTCTGTCAATCTCTGGATATTTCTCCCTTTCTTTGTTTCTATCTTTTTCTATTTGTGGTGAATTATACTCATGACTAACCAGCAGAATGAGAGCAATAATATGGAAACATGGCTTCAGAATAGTGTAAACTAGACACCTAATGGTATCAAATGTTCAGAAATGTATAGAGAGGGGGAAAAGGGGGGAAGAGTTGGCACCACGGAGTAGGGAAGATAGTTTATTGGTGGAAAGTCGGGAAGTGAAAGAGGGAGCAAGGACAGAATCCATTTGGTCAGAGTTGGGAAGCAAAACTGAGGGGATTGGACCTCTCGCTGGTAAGAAGGGCTGGCCTTCATAGCAAGAGGACTTGAGTACAGGAGTAAGGATGTCTTGCTGCAGTTATGTGGAGAGTTGGGAACCTGCAGTTATACAGGGCCATGGTGAGGCCACACCTTGAGTATTGTGTGCAGTTTTGGTCTCCTAGTCTGAGGAAGGACATTCTTGCTCTTGAGGGAGTCCAGCGAAGGTTCACCAGACTGATAGTGGGCGGCCGAGGGTGGGACAGTGGGTTAGCGCTGCTGCCTCACAGCACCAGTGACCTGGATTTGATTCGCGGCTTGGGTCACTGTGTGGAGTTTGCACTTTCTCCCCCACTGTGTCTGTGTGGGTTTCCTCCGGGTGCTCTGGATTCCTCCCACAGTCTGAAAGACGTGCTGGTTAGGGTGCATTGACCCGAACAGGCGCTGGAATGTGGCGACTAGGGGAATTTCACAGTAACTTCATTGCAGTGTTAATGTAAGCCTGACTTGTGACGAATAAATAAACTTTAAACTTTACTTTGATTCCCGGAATGGCAGGACTGAGGAGAGACCGGGCTTGTACTCTCTGGAATTTAGGAGAATGAGAGGGAATCTCACAGAAACAGATAAAATCCTGATGGGACTGGACAGGCCCAGCTGCAGGAAGAATGTTCCTGATGCTGGGGAGGTCCAGAACGAGGGGGCTCACAGTCTGAGAATGAGGGGTAAGCCATTCAGGACTGAGATAAGGAAGAATGTCTTCACTCCGAGAGTTGGGAACCTGTGGAATTCTCTACCTGTTGGGTGCCAGTTCGTTAGATACGTTCCAGAGGGAGTTGGACGTGGCCCTTGTGGATAACGGGATCAAGGAGGTATGGAGAGAAAGCAGGAGTGGGATACTGAGAGTGCAGGATCGGCCATGATGATAGTGAATGACGGAGCAGGCTTGAAGGGCCGAATGGCCTACTCTTGCACCTCGTTTCTATGTTAACACGTCAACATGCGATTGTTACTCACTGCTAATAGTCCACGAGGGTGAGTTCTAAGGGGCAGAAATGGGCCGAATCAGCGCCAGCACTGCAGGAACCAAGATCATCCTTTCACCATCGTTCAGAGACTTCCTGTGAGTGTCGGCACCTCGGCTCAAAGGTTGCAGCAGTTTGGTACCACCGAGGGCAACGAAACAGGGCAGGACTCCAATCTGGCTCAAATTTTAAAAAAACTTTGCTACATGGGTGTAAATTGAGAGAGGTGGATAAATGTGAGATTATCCACTGTGGTAGCAATAATAGGAAGACAGATTATTCCCTGAATGGGTGTGAATTGAGAGAGGGTGGATTCTCAGTGAGACCTTGGAGTCCTGGTGCATCAGTCGCTGAGAGTAAGCGCGCAGGTACAGCAGGCAGTGAAGAGGGAAATGGTGTGTAGGCCTTCAGAGCGAGAGGATTGGAGTTTAGGGATGGGGATGTTTTGCTGCAATTGTACAGGGCGTTGGTGAGGCCACACCTGGAGTATTGTGGGCAGTTCTGGTCTCCTTATCTGAGGGAGGATGTCCTTGCTATAGAGGGAGCGCAGCGAAGGTTTACCAGGCTGATTCCTGGGATGGCAGATCTGTCACATGAGGAGAGACTAAGTCGGTGAGGATTATATTCACTGGAGTTTGGAAGAGTGAGAGGGGATCTGATAGAAACTTATAAAATTCTAACAGGGTTCGACAGGGTAGATTCAGAAAGAATGTTCCCGATGGTGGGGGGAGTCCAGAACCAGGGGGGTCACAGTTTGAGGATAGGGGGGAAACTTTTTAGGGACTGAGGTGCGGAGAAATGTCTTCACCCAGAGGGTGGGGAATGTGTGGAATTCACTCCCACAGAAAGTAGTTGAGGACAAAACGATGTGTGATTTCAGGAAGAAATGAGATTTCGCTCTTGGGGCTGAAGGGATGGAGGGATATGGGGGGGAAGGGGGGGAGAATCAGGATATTGAATTCCATGATCAGCCATGATCAAAAGGGCCAAATGGCCTCTTCCTGCTTCTAGTTTCAATGTATCTATGTCTTTGGAGGAGCACTTGGGTAAGAGTGATCATAGTGTCAGAAGGTTTAGTCTTGCAATGGAGAAGAGTGAGGAACAATCTAATCAAGAATGTCTATATTGGAAGAGAGATCATTTCCACAGGAAAGATAAGGGATCTAACAACTGTAAACTAGAACCATGGACTGTCTGGAAGAGCTGGTTGTGGTAGGGGCTAGGTACATTCAGAGAAAGGGATGGGAGCTAAAACATGTGCTCCATGGATGACAAGGAAGAGAGAGATTCTGATGAAACCAGATAATGCACAGGGAAAACACAAACCACTGGAAATACTCATCGATTGTGCAAGGTGAAATAGAGGTAACATTTCAAACCAGCGACCATTCATCAGAAGAAAGATGAGATGAAACTTGGAGGGCAATGCTGATGATAACAATCACCAGGAACAACACAGAGATACGTTCGCTGAATTGGTAGAGAAATGGCAGACGGACATTAACTCACACCTCCCCGTGCTGATGTGTTTTGGGAGAGTGGGATGGGCAGAGACAACAGCAATATAATGAGTGTGCAGGGACAGAGGGCCCTGGGGTTCATTTTGAGTTGATTTATTATTGTCACGTGTATTGGGATACAGTGAAAAGTATTGTTTCTTGCGCGCTATACAGACAAAGCATAGCGTTCATGGAGTACAGAGGGGAGAAGGAAAGGAGAGGATGCAGAATGTAGTGTGACACTCACAGCTAGGGTGTAGAGAAAGATCAGCTTGACAAGGTAGGTTGATTCAAACGTCTGATGACAGCAGGGAAGAAGCTGTTCTTGAGTCGGTTGGCGCATGATGTCAGAATTTTGTATCTTTTTCCCGACAGAAGAAGGTGGAAGAGAGAATGTCCAAAGTACGTGGGGCCCTAGATTGTGCCGGCTGCTTTTCTGAGGCTGTGCAGAGCGAGCTTTACTCTGTATCTAACCCCGTGCTGTACCAGTCCTGGGAGTGTTTGATGGGGACAGTGTAGAGGGAGCTTTACTCTGTATCTAACCCCGTGCTGTACCTGTCCTGGGAGTGTTTGAAGGGGGCAGTGTAGAGGGAGCTTTACTCTGTATCTAACCCCGTGCTGTACCTGTCCTGGGAGTGTTAGATGGGAGACAGTGTAGAGGGAGCTTTACTCTGTATCTAACCCCGTGCTGTACCTGTCCTGGGAGTGTTAGATGGGAGACAGTGTAGAGGGAGCTTTACTCTGTATCTAACCCCGTGCTGTACCTGTCCTGGGAGTGTTAGATGGGAGACAGTGTAGAGGGAGCTTTACTCTGTATCTTACTTCGTGCTATACCTGTCCTGGGAGTGTTTGATGGGGGACAGTGGAGAGGGAACTTTACTCTGTATCTAAGCCCGTGCTGTACCTGCCCTGGCAGTGTTTGATGGGGACAGTGTAGAGGGAGCTTTACTCTGTATCTAACCCCGTGCTGTACATGTCCTGGGAGTGTTTGATGGGGGACAGTGTCGCGGGAGCTTTACTCTGTATCTAACCCCGTGCTGTACCTGTCCTGGGAGTGTTTGATGGGGGACAGTGTAGAGGGAGCTTTACTCTGTATCTAACCCCGTGCTGTACCTGTCCTGGGAGTGTTTGATTGTGTTGTGGGAAATTTACCACTTCGGAGTCGACTTGGAGGTTTCAATAATAGTTTTATTTCAGACAAAGCTTTGGGAGAAGAGCTGGTGCTCCGCAGTACTTGGCAGCTACCGTCTCAGCTACACAATGGTAGTTGATCATTTTTATACCTTTTAGACAATAGACAGTACGGACATTAGCTGTTAACACATCGTTACAAGCAGACAGATACGGACATCGACGGTTAACATATCATTGTACATAGAATGGATATATTAATGCAGTTATGTCCTCTATCAATGACTGATTTTGATATATACATTCAGTGGCTGATCTTGTTACATTTATGTATGTATGTCCCCATCTATGGCTGACCTTATTGTCAGACTCATTTAAGAAAGAGGTTGTGCTGGAATCTTTGAATGGCATCAAGATAGATAAGTCGCCGGGTCCGAGTGGGATGTACCCCAGGTTACTGTGGGAGACGAGGGAAGAGATTGCAGAGCCTCTGGCGATGATCTTTGCGTCGTCGATGGAGACGGGAGAGGTGCCGGAGGATTGGAGGATTGCGGATGTGGTTCCTATTTTCAAGAAGGGGAATAGGGATAGCCCAGGAAATTACCCACCGGGGAGTCTAACCTCAGTGGTTGGTAAGCTGATGGAGAAGATCCTGAGGGACAGGATATATGAGCATTTAGAGAGGTTTAGTATGCTCAAGAATACTCAGCACGGCTTTGTCAAGGGCAGATCGTGCCTTACGAGCCTGGTGGAGTTCTTCGAAAATGTGACTAAACACATTGACGAAGGGAAGGCGGTAGAAGTGGTTTATTTGGAATTTAGCAAGGCGTTCGATAAGGTCCCCCATGCAAGGCTCCGAGAAACAGTGAGAGGGCATGGGATCCAAGGGGCTGCTGCCCGGTGGATCCAGAACTGGCTTGCCCAAAGGAGGCAGAGAGTGGGTATAGATGGGTCTTTTTCCAATTGGAGGTCGGTCACCAGTGGTGTGCCCCAGGGATCTGTTCTGGAACCCTTGCTGTTTGTCATTTTCATAAATGACCTAGATGAGGAAGTGGAGGGATGGGTTGGTAAGTTTGCCGACAACACGAAGGTTGGTGGGGTTGTGGATAGTCTGGAGGGATGTCAGAAGTTACAGAGGGACATAGATAGGATGCAAGACCGGGCGGAGAAGTGGCAGATGGACTTCAACCCAGATAAATGCGGAGTGGTTCATTTTGGCAGGTCAAATGGGATGAAGGAGTACAATATAAAGGGAAAGACTCTTAGTACTGTAGAGGATCAGAAGGACCTTGGGGTCCGGGTCCATAGGACTCTCAAATCGGCCCCGCAGGTAGAGGAGGTGGTTAAGAAGGCGCATGGTGTGCTGGCCTTTATCAATCGAGGGATTGAGTTTAGGAGTCCGGGGATAATGATGCAGCTATATAAGACCCTCGTCAGACCCCACTTGGAGTACTGTGCTCAGTTCTGGTCACCTCATTACAGGAAGGATGTGGAAAAGATTGAAAGGGTGCAGAGGAGATTGACAAGGATGTTGCCTGGATTGAGTGGCATGCCTTATGAGGATAGGCTGAGGGAGCTCGGTCTTTTCTCCTTGGAGAGACGAAGGATGAGAGGAGACCTAATAGAGGTGTATAAGATGTTGAGAGGCATAGATCGGGTGGACTCTCAGAGGCTTTTTCCCAGGGTGGAAATGTCTGCTACGAGAGGACACAGGTTTAAGGTGCTGGGGGGTAGGTACAGGGGAAATGTTAGGGGGAAGTTTTTCACACAGAGGGTCGTGGGCGAGTGGAATCGGCTGCCATCAGTGGTGGTGGAGGCAAACTCAATAGGGTCTTTTAAGAGACTCCTGGATGAGTACATGGGACTTAATAGGATGGAGGGTTATAGGTAGGCCTAAAAGGTCGGGACATGTTCGACACAACTTGTGGGGCCGAAGGGCCTGTTTGTGCTGTAGTTTTTCTATGTTTCTATGTTTCTGGGTCTGCTCTTATCTAAAGTGCCTCAAGCTCTGACGAGCTTCCTGCAGCAATTCAGATCCTGCAGCTTTTAACTCTGTGTAACTGTCTGTGCCCAAAGCCAGTGCCTTTTAATGTCCCTTCCCAGGTAACCATTTTGTGTCCATCACTTTAATTCCACCATAACACTCCCCCTTTTTGGTCAGGAATATTATTTAATAATCCACAGACCAGCAGCATCTTCACAGGTAGATGTTCATCTTCTTCTTTCCTTCCTCGGAGCTCTCGACGTCTTCAGGGGTTCCCATCATGTATTCTTCCTCGATGGTTACACTGGCTCCTGGCACAATTCGTGTCGTACAAGTCTCACAACACCAGGTTAAAGTCCAACAGGTTTATTTGGTAGCAAATACCATAAGCTTTCGGAGCGCTGCCCCTTCGTCAGATGGAGTGGAAATCTGTTCTCCAACAGTGCACAATTCGTGTCACCATTGTGGTGACAGTGCGGTGTTGACTCGCTTGGCGCAGCACTCCCTCGGCGCGGAGCCTCCCTCGGGGCGGAGCCTCCCTCGGGGCGGAGCCTCCCTCGGGGCGGAGCCTCCCTCGGGGCGGAGCCTCCCTCGGCGCGGAGCCTCCCTCGGCGCGGAGCCTCCCTCGGCGCGGAGCCTCCCTCGGCGTGGAGCCTCCCTCGGCGCGGCCCTCCCTCAGCGCGGAGCCTCCCTCGGCGCGGAGCCTCCCTCGGTGCGGAGCCTCCCTCGGCGCGGCCCTCCCTCAGCGCGGAGCCTCCCTCAGTGCGGAGCCTCCCTCGGTGCGGAGCCTCCCTCAGCGCGGAGCCTCCCTCAGTGCGGAGTCTCCCTCAGTGCGGAGCCTCCCTCGGCGCGGAGCCTCCCTCGGCGCGGAGCCTCCCTCAGTGCGGAGTCTCCCTCAGTGCGGAGCCTCCCTCGGCGCGGAGTCTCCCTCAGCGCGGAGCCTCCCTCAGCGCGGAGTCTCCCTCAGCGCGGAGTCTCCCTCGGCGCGGAGCCTCCCTCAGTGCGGAGTCTCCCTCAGTGCGGAGTCTCCCTCAGCGCGGAGTCTCCCTCAGCGCGGAGCCTCCCTCGGCGCGGAGTCTCCCTCAGTGCGAAGCCTCCCTCGGCGCGGAGCCTCCCTCGGCGCGGAGTCTCCCTCAGCGTGGAGTTTCCCTCAGCGCGGAGCCTCCCTCAGCGCGGAGCCTCCCTCAGCGCGGAGCCTCCCTCGGTGCGGAGTCTCCCTCGGTGCGGAGTCTCCCTCAGTGCGGAGTCTCCCTCAGTGCGGAGCCTCCCTCGGCGCAGCCCTCCCTCAGTGCGGAGTCTCCCTCAGCGCGGAGCCTCCCTCGGCGCGGAGTCTCCCTCGGCGCGGAGTCTCCCTCAGCGCGGAGTCTCCCTCGGTGCGGAGCCTCCCTCAGCGCGGAGTCTCCCTCGGCGCGGAGTCTCCCTCGGTGCGGAGCCTCCCTCAGCGCGGAGCCTCCCTCAGCGCGGAGTCTCCCTCAGTGCGGAGCCTCCCTCAGTGCGGAGTCTCCCTCAGTGCGGAGCCTCCCTCGGCGCGGAGCCTCCCTCGGCGCGGAGTCTCCCTCGGCGCGGAGTCTCCCTCAGCGCGGAGTCTCCCTCGGTGCGGAGCCTCCCTCAGCGCGGAGTCTCCCTCAGCGCGGAGCCTCCCTCGGCGCGGAGTCTCCCTCAGCGCGGAGTCTCCCTCAGCGCGGAGTCTCCCTCGGTGCGGAGCCTCCCTCAGCGCGGAGTCTCCCTCAGCGCGGAGCCTCCCTCAGCGCGGAGTCTCCCTCAGCGCGGAGTCTCCCTCGGCGCGGAGTCTCCCTCGGCGCGGAGTCTCCCTCAGTGCGGAGTCTCCCTCAGTGCGGAGTCTCCCTCAGCGCGGAGTCTCCCTCAGCGCGGAGCCTCCCTCGGCGCGGAGCCTCCCTCGGCGCGGAGTCTCCCTCAGCGCGGAGCCTCCCTCGGCGCGGAGTCTCCCTCTGCGCGGAGTCTCCCTCAGCGCGGAGCCTCCCTCAGCGCGGAGCCTCCCTCAGCGCGGAGCCTCCCTCGGTGCGGAGTCTCCCTCGGTGCGGAGTCTCCCTCGGTGCGGAGTCTCCCTCAGTGCGGAGCCTCCCTCGGCGCAGCCCTCCCTCAGTGCGGAGCCTCCCTCGGCGCAGCCCTCCCTCAGTGCGGAGTCTCCCTCAGCGCGGAGCCTCCCTCGGCGCGGAGTCTCCCTCAGTGCGAAGCCTCCCTCAGTGCGGAGTCTCCCTCAGCGCGGAGTCTCCCTCAGTGCGGAGTCTCCCTCAGTGCGGAGTCTCCCTCGGCGCGGAGTCTCCCTCAGCGCGGAGTCTCCCTCGGTGCAGAGCCTCCCTCGGTGCGGCCCTCCCTCGGCGCGGAGCCTCCCTCAGTGCGGCCCTCCCTCGGCGCGGAGTCTCCCTCGGCGCGGAGCCTCCCTCAGTGCGGCCCTCCCTCGGCGCGGAGTCTCCCTCGGCGCGGAGTCTCCCTCAGCGCGGAGTCTCCCTCGGTGCAGAGCCTCCCTCGGTGCGGCCCTCCCTCAGCGCGGAGCCTCCCTCGGCGCGGCCCTCCCTCGGCGTGGAGCCTCCTTCGGCGCGGCCCTCCCTCGGCGCGGAGTCTCCCTCGGCGCGGCCCTCCCTCGGCGCGGAGTCTCCCTCGGCGCGGCCCCCCCTCAGCGCGGAGCCTCCCTCGGCGCGGAGTCTCCCTCGGCGCGGCCCCCCCTCAGCGCGGAGCCTCCCTCGGTGCAGAGCCTACCTCGGCCTCCCTCGGCGCGGAGCCTCCCTCAGCGCGGAGCCTCCCTCAGCATGGCGCCTCCCTCAGCGCGAAGCCTCCCTCAGCGCGGAGCCTCCCTCAGCACGGCGCCTCCCTCAGCGCGAAGCCTCCCTCAGCGCGGAGCCTCCCTCAGTGCGGAGTCTCCCTCGGCGCGGAGCCTCCCTCGGCTCGGAGCCTCCCACAGCGCGGAGTCTCCCACAGCGCGGAGCCTCCCTCGGCGCGGAGTCTCCCTCAGCGCGGAGTCTCCCACAGCGCGGAGCCTCCCTCGGCGCGGAGTCTCCCTCAGTGCGGAGTCTCCCACAGCGCGGAGTCTCCCACAGCGCGGAGCCTCCCTCGGCGCGGAGTCTCCCTCAGCGCGGAGTCTCCCTCAGCGCGGAGCCTCCCTCGGCGCGGAGCCTCCCTCGGCGCGGAGTCTCCCTCAGCGCGGAGTCTCCCACAGCGCGGAGTCTCCCTCAGCGCGGAGTCTCCCTCAGCGCGGAGCCTCCCTCAGCGCGGAGTCTCCCTCAGCGCGGAGTCTCCCTCGGCGTGGAGCCTCCCTCGGCGCGGAGCCTCCCTCGGGGCGGAGCCTCCCTCGGCGCGGCCCTCCCTCAGCGCGGAGCCTCCCTCGGCGCGGAGCCTCCCTCGGCGCGGAGCCTCCCTCAGCGCGGAGTCTCCCTCGGCACGGAGCCTCCCTCAGCGCGGAGCCTCCCTCAGTGCGGAGTCTCCCTCAGTGCGGAGCCTCCCTCAGTGCGGAGCCTCCCTCAGTGCAGAGCCTCCCTCAGTGCGGAGCCTCCCTCAGCGCGGAGTCTCCCTCAGCGCGGAGCCTCCCTCAGCGCGGAGTCTCACTCGGCGCAGAGTCTCCCTCGGCGCGGCCCTCCCTCGGTGCGGAGTCTCCCTCAGCGCGGCCCTCCCTCGGTGCGGAGCCTCCCTCAGCGTGGAGCCTCCCTCAGCGCGGAGCCTCCCTCGGGGTGGAGTCTCCCTCAGCGTGGAGCCTCCCTCAGTGCGGAGCCTCCCTCAGCGCGGAGCCTCCCTCAGCGTGGAGCCTCCCTCAGCGCGGAGTCTCCCTCAGCGCGGAGTCTCCCTCAGCGCGGAGTCTCCCTCAGCGCGGAGCCTCCCTCAGCGCGGAGCCTCCCTCAGCGCGGAGCCTCCCTCAGCGCGGACTCTCCCTCAGCGTGGAGTCTCCCTCGGCGCGGAGCCTCCCTCGGCGCGGAGTCTCCCTCGGCGCGGAGTCTCCCTCAGGGCGGAGTCTCCCTCAGGGCGGAGCCTCCCTCGGCGCGGAGCCTCCCTCAGCGCGGACTCTCCCTCGGCGCGGAGCCTCCCTCGGCGCGGAGCCTCCCTCGGCGCGGAGTCTCCCTCAGGGCGGAGCCTCCCTCAGTGCGGAGCCTCCCTCGGCGCGGAGCCTCCCTCAGGGCGGAGTCTCCCTCAGGGCGGAGTCTCCCTCAGGGCGGAGTCTCCCTCAGGGCGGAGCCTCCCTCGGCGCGGAGCCTCCCTCGGCGCGGAGTCTCCCTCAGCGCGGAGCCTCCCTCAGCGCGGAGCCTCCCTCAGGGCGGAGCCTCCCTCAGCGCGGAGCCTCCCACAGCGCGGAGTCTCCCACAGCGCGGAGTCTCCCACAGCGCGGAGTCTCCCTCAGCGCGGAGTCTCCCACAGCGCGGAGTCTCCCACAGCGCGGAGTCTCCCTCAGCGCGGAGTCTCCCACAGCGCGGAGTCTCCCACAGCGCGGAGCCTCCCTCAGTGCGGAGTCTCCCTCAGCGCGGAGCCTCCCTCAGCGCGGAGTCTCCCACAGCGCGGAGTCTCCCTCAGCGCGGAGCCTCCCTCAGCGCGGAGCCTCCCTCAGCGCGGAGTCTCCCTCAGCGCGGAGTCTCCCTCGGCGTGGAGCCTCCCTCGGCGCGGAGCCTCCCTCGGGGCGGAGCCTCCCTCGGCGCGGCCCTCCCTCAGCGCGGAGCCTCCCTCGGCACGGAGCCTCCCTCGGCGCGGAGCCTCCCTCGGCGCGGAGTCTCCCTCGGCACGGAGCCTCCCTCAGCGCGGAGCCTCCCACAGCGCGTAGTCTCCCTCAGCGCGGAGTCTCCCACAGCGCGGAGTCTCCCACAGCGCGGAGCCTCCCTCGGCGCGGAGTCTCCCTCAGCGCGGAGTCTCCCACAGCGCGGAGCCTCCCTCGGCGCGGAGTCTCCCTCGGGGCGGAGCCTCCCTCGGCGCGGCCCTCCCTCAGCGCGGAGCCTCCCTCGGCGCGGAGCCTCCCTCGGCGCGGAGCCTCCCTCGGCGCGGAGTCTCCCTCGGCACGGAGCCTCCCTCAGCGCGGAGCCTCCCACAGCGCGTAGTCTCCCTCAGCGCGGAGTCTCCCACAGCGCGGAGTCTCCCACGGCGCGGAGCCTCCCTCGGCGCGGAGTCTCCCTCAGCGCGGAGTCTCCCACAGCGCGGAGCCTCCCTCGGCGCGGAGTCTCCCTCAGTGCGGAGTCTCCCTCAGCGCGGAGTCTCCCTCAGCGCGGAGTCTCCCTCAGTGCGGAGTCTCCCACAGCGCGGAGCCTCCCTCGGCGCGGAGCCTCCCTCGGCGCGGAGTCTCCCTCAGCGCGGAGTCTCCCTCAGCGCGGAGTCTCCCTCAGCGCGGAGCCTCCCTCAGTGCGGAGTCTCCCTCAGCGCGGAGCCTCCCTCAGCGCGGAGTCTCCCACAGCGCGGAGTCTCCCTCAGCGCGGAGCCTCCCTCAGCGCGGAGCCTCCCTCAGCGCGGAGTCTCCCTCAGCGCGGAGTCTCCCTCGGCGTGGAGCCTCCCTCGGCGCGGAGCCTCCCTCGGGGCGGAGCCTCCCTCGGCGCGGCCCTCCCTCAGCGCGGAGCCTCCCTCGGCGCGGAGCCTCCCTCGGCGCGGAGCCTCCCTCGGCGCGGAGCCTCCCTCAGCGCGGAGTCTCCCTCGGCACGGAGCCTCCCTCAGCGCGGAGCCTCCCTCAGTGCGGAGTCTCCCTCAGTGCGGAGCCTCCCTCAGTGCGGAGCCTCCCTCAGTGCGGAGCCTCCCTCAGTGCGGAGCCTCCCTCAGCGCGGAGTCTCCCTCAGCGCGGAGCCTCCCTCAGCGCGGAGCCTCCCTCAGCGCGGAGTCTCCCTCAGTGCGGAGCCTCGCCCGCGTGCGGCTCTCCCTCAACGCGGGCCCTTGCCCGGCGCGGCGCTCCCTCGGCGCGGGCACTCTGAAATTCCTATTCTTTCTCATTTCAGACTCTCTCAGTTTTGAATGTGTGGAAGCTTCCCCTTTGACTGCACTCTGGTCCCCCTGTGGTGACCCCGCCTCATTTCAGTTCTGTCTTTTCTCTTTCCTGCTGTGTTTCACTGCCACATTCCTATCTGAGTACATTTGGTACACGTTGTTAAAAGGTGTCTGATCCTCTCACTGGTCTCATATGGTGGGTGTGGGATGGTGTTTCCAGCAGGGACCTGACCTGGACAGGGATCGACTGTGGGTGAAGGAACCATCGTGCAGCAGGATTGGGAATATCCCCATGGATTGTGTCTCCGAGCTCTGGACTGGGTGGAGATGGCCATTTAGACAATGCTGAACACTGTCAGGGAATCCTGTTGACAGGCTCAGATTAATGGGACACCGCAGCGTTGTGAGTGAAGCTGATGCACCCTGTGAGGTTGGGACACGATAAACAAGACTTACTGACTCTGGATTTTATTCAGTGTGTAACTGGACACTGGACCTTATTCGAGTGTCGATAAGGAGACAAACAGCCTCTGGGGCTGGGTGTAAAGACATGGATATTTGTTGGGGTTGATGTATGAGGGTGAAAGCCTGCAGGACTGGTTAATATTTCCCCATCACTGGGCACAATCAAACCCAGTAAGAAGTTTAACAACACCAGGTTAAAGTCCAACAGGTTTATTTTGGTAGCAAAAGCCACACAAGCTTTCGAGGCTCTGAGCCCCTTCTTCAGGTGAGTGGGAATTCTGTTCACAAACAGAACTTATAAGACACAGACTCAATTTACATGAATAATGGTTGGAATGCGAATACTTACAACTAATCCAGTCTTTAAGAAACAAAACAATGGGAGTGGAGAGAGCATCAAGACAGGCTAAAAAGATGTGTATTGTCTCCAGACAAGACAGCCAGTGAAACTCTGCAGGTCCACGCAACTGTGGGAGTTACAAATAGTGTGACATAAATTCTGATTCTAGGATCGCATGATAAAGACTCAGGAGGAAAAAAGCAGAAATATTTATGTGAAATAGTGTGACATAAACCCAATATCCCGGAGACAATACACATCTTTTTAGCCTGTCTTGATGCTCTCTCCACTCCCATTGTTTTGTTTCTTAAAGACTGGATTAGTTGTAAGTATTCGCATTCCAACCATTATTCATGTAAATTGAGTCTGTGTCTTATAAGTTCTGTTTGTGAACAGAATTCCCACTCACCTGAAGAAGGGGCTCAGAGCCTCGAAAGCTTGTGTGGCTTTTGCTACCAAATAAACCTGTTGGACTTTAACCTGGTGTTGTTAAACTTCTTACTGTGTTTACCCCAGTCCAACACCGGCATCTCCACATCATCACAATCAAACCTGCAGAATGTAGTCTTTACACTCAGTCCCAATGGAATGGGTTCCTGTTTTCCCGTAAACATGTGTCACGGAGTGAATTCCAAGCTATTGAATGTTACAAAGATAAGTTATCGCAAACCTTTGGACTGAACCACAACTTGATGACGCTGACATTTCTGGAATGAAGAATCTACTGATGACCATGAAACCATTATCGATTGTTGGAAAAACCCATCTCGTGAGGAAGGAAATCTGCCGTCCTCACCCGGTCTGGCCTTCCTGTGACTCCAGAGCCCACAGCAAATGTGGGTGACTTCAACTGCCCTCCAAGGGCAACAAGGCATGGGCAATAAACACTGGCCCAGCCAGTGACCCCCATGTGCCACTGAATAAAAACATTCACAATATCACTGGGGACTCTCTGGAACATTCACTCTCGCAGTGAGAATTTAGATCATAGAAATCATAGAAGATCATAGAAAGCCTACAGTACAGAAAGAGGCCATTCGGCCCATCGAGTCTGCACCGGCCACAATCCCACCCAGGCCCTACCCCCATATCCCTACATATTTACCCACTAATCACTCTAACCTACACATCTCAGGATTCTAAGGGGCAATTTTTAACCTGGCCAATCAACCTAACCCGCACATCTTTGGACTGTGGGAGGAAACCGGAGCACCCGGAGGAAACCCACGCAGACACGAGGAGAATGTGCAAACTCCACACAGACAGTGACCCAAGCCAGGAATCGAACCCGGGTCCCTGGAGCTGTGAAGCAGCAGTGCTAACCCACTGTGCGACCGTGCCGCCCCATTTGGACAGTGTGATCCGCTTGAGGATGGCACGGTGGCACAGTGTGGTTAGCACTGCTGCCTGACAGCGCCAGGGACCCGGGTTTGATTCCCGGCTCGGGTCACCGTCTGTGCGGAGTCTGCACGTTCTCCCCGTGTCTGCGTGGGTTTCCTCCGGGTGCTCCGGTTTCCTCCGACAGTCCAAAGAAGTGCAGGTTACGTGGATTGGCCGTGCTAAATTGCCCCTCAGTGTCAGGGGGACGAGCTAGGGTAAATGCATGGGGTAGGGGCTGGGTGGGATAGTGGTCGGTACAGACCCGATGGGCCGAATGGCCTCCTTCTGCACTGTAGGGATTCTATGATCACAGCTGTGTTGGTTCAGGTCGATCCGACTGTGTCGGTGCTGCCAGACTCGGTGATATCTGCTGTTTCCCACTTACTGCTTCCTGAGTGTGACCTGTACAAGGGAATGGCATTTGGGAATGAATGGAATAGAGTTCACACTAATTCACCAATTTCTGTCACACTCATTCTGTCTGTGCCTCTCACTCTGTCCACCATTCCGTGTCTAACTCTGCAGGTGTTTCCCTGAGCTGTCCCTTTCTGTTTCTCGAGTTCTCCCTCAGCGCCGACCCCCCCCCCCCCCCCCCCGCAGTGCGGTGCCCCCCTCAGCGCCGACGCCCCCCCCCTCCCCGCAGTGCGGCACCCCCCCTCAGCGCCGACCCCCCCCACAGTGCGGCGCCCCCCCCCCCCCGCAGTGCGGCGCCCCCCTCAGCACCGACCCCCCCCCCCCCCGCAGTGCGGTGCCCCCCTCAGCGCCAACCCCCCCCACAGTGCGGCGCCCCCCCCCCCCCGCAGTGCGGCGCCCCCCTCAGCACCGACCCCCCCCCCCCCCGCAGTGCGGCGCCCCCCTCAGCACCGACCCCCCCCCCCCCCCCCGCAGTGCGGTGCCCCCCTCAGCGCCGACCCCCCCCACAGTGCGGCGCCCCCCCCCCCGCAGTGCGGCGCCCCCCTCAGCACCGACCCCCCCCCCCCCCCCCCCGCAGTGCGGTGCCCCCCTCAGCGCCGACGCCCCCCCCCTCCCCGCAGTGCGGCACCCCCCTCAGCGCCGACCCCCCCCACAGTGCGGCGCCCCCCCCCCCCGCAGTGCGGCGCCCCCCTCAGCACCGACCCCCAGAGTGGTCCAGGCAATGCAACTGCATCTTCAGCAGGCCTGTGTAACGTTCTGCTCTGGACCGGGTGGCAGCATGGGCCTCATTTTCACAGGTCTCCCCTCGGCCTGGGGCCTCTGCACTGGCAACATCAGCCATAACCTCAGCAGGTCGCCCTTGTCCTGTGTGAACCATCCTGACAGCCTGGGCCTGTTGTCAAAGAGCCCAGGGATGTCTGACTGCCTCAGCACGTTGCTGTCTTGGACACTCCCTGGGTGGCGTGCATAATGATTATCCAGTGGTCACATACGATTTGTACGTGGAGGGAATTGAAACCTTTTGGTTAATGAATGGTTGCCCCTCATCTCACGGGATCGCAGGGCGGTGTGTGTCCCATCCACTGCCCCCTTGGGGCATTCTGACAATGGTAGCGAAACCTGCAGCCTGGGCCTCCTGCTGACCCTGTCCCAACATCAAAGTGGATGTCTTGGCCTACCCGGGTGAACAAGGCATCTGTCACCTGGCGAAAACATCTGTGGACTGAGAGATTCCACCAAGGTTGCCATTGGGTGCTTGACATGACCCTGTCATGTAGAAGTTAAGGGCTGGCGTCACCTTTGCTTCTACTGGCAATGGGTGGCTGCACTGCCACTCAGGTGCCAGGTGTGCGAGCACCTGCACAGGTTCTGGACCGTGTCCTTGGATAGGCGGAGCCAGCAATGGCACATGACCTCTGACTGCCCCTCGAAAGATGTCCCGGTCTAGTATTGCCTCGGCCTTCGCATCCTCCTTCTCCTGTGGGAAACTGCTCTCCCACCTCATGGTCATCAGCGGCAGCCCCTTCCTGGGGGCCTGCCACTGGCTGCTCCTGGAGTGACCTCCCAAGCCCTTCACAACCTTCCTCCTCATCAGCCGTCACCATGATGGCCAGCTCGAAATCAATCAGTCCGAGATCCATTCTGCATGGTGGGGGTTAGAGAGAGAGAGATTGATGGATACATGTCATTGCTTACAGCTACCCCGCTGCCCCCCCCCCCCACCCACTGCATCCCTCACTGGGACCAGTACCCCCACCTGGTGCCATTCGTCACCTGATTAGGTTGTCTGCCATTGGCATCATGAACACAGCAGGCAGGGAGAGCATGCAGGTTGGTGTGCGGGCGTGACCATTGTGCCCCCTTGAGCCATTGCCACGATTGCAACTACAGCATACCCTTCCAGTCAGGTCAGGGACATGGGGGCAGGGGACCACACCTGGAACAATGTAACAATGCAATGGCTGCAGACAGCAGCATCACCAGCACTCAGCACAGGATCCAGCAGGATTAAAGAAAATCCCAAGGCTTTTTATACATATATAAAGAGCCAGAGGGTTGGCCCACTCAAGGACAGGGGAGGGAACCTATGCGTGGAGCCAGAGGAAACGGTTCAGGTATTAAATGAGTACTTTGCGTCAGTATTCACCAAAGAGAGGGACTTGGTGGATGATGAGTCTGGGAAAGGATGTGTAGATAGTTTGAGTCATGTTGAGATCAATAAGGAGGAGGTATTGGGGTTCTTGAGAAACATTAAGGTCGACAAGTCCCCAGGGCCTGATGGGATATACCCCAGAATACTGAGAGAGGCAAGGGAGGAAATTGCTGGGGCCTGGAGAGAAATCTTTGTGTCCTCACTGGCTACAGGGGAGGTCCCAGAGGATTGGAGAATAGCCAATGTTGTTCCTTTGTTTAAGAGGGGTAGCAAGAATAATCCAGGTAATTACAGGCCGGTGAGCCTTGCATCAGTGGTAGGGAAATTATTGGAGAGGATTCTTCGAGACAGGATTTATTCCCACTTGGAAATAAATGGACGTATTAGTGAGAGGCAACATGGTTTTGTGAAGGGGAGGTCGTGTCTCACTAACTTGATCGAGTTTTTTGAGGAAGTGACGAAGATGATTGATGAAGGTAGGGCAGTGGCTGTTGTCTACATGGACTTCAGGAAGACCTTTGACAAGGTCCCTCATGGCAGACTGGTGCAGAAGGTACAGTCGCATGGGATCAGAGGTGAGCTGGCAAGGTGGATACAAAACTGGCTCAGTCATTGAAGACAGAGGGTAGCAGTGGAAGGGTGTGTTTCTGAATGGAGGGCTGTGACAAGTGGTGTTCCTCAGGGATCAGTGCTGGGACCTTTACTGTTTGTAAAATATATATATAAAACTGTTTGATTAGTAAGTTTGCGGATGACACAAAGGTTGGTGGAATGATCTGGAGGTTGATATATATGAGCATGAAAGCCTGCAGAGCTGGATAATATTTCCCCATGACTGTGCACAATCAACACAGCTATCGAATGTAACAAAGGTAAGTTATCATAAACCTTTGGACTGAACCACAACTTGATCACACAATATCACCGGGAACTTTATGGGACATTCACTCTCCCTGTGAGAATTTGGACTGTGAGAATTTGGAGTGTGAGAGTTGATCAGAGCTGTGTTTGTTCAGGGTGATCTTACTGTGTCGGTGCTGCCAGACTAGGTGATATCTGCTGTTTCCCACTTACTGCTTCCTGAGTGTGACCTGTACAAGGTAATGGCATTTGGGAATGAATGGAATAGAGTTCACACTAATTCACCAAGTTTTGTTACTCTCATTCTGTCTGTGTGTCTCTCTCTCCACCGTTCCGTGTCTAACTCTGCAGGTGTTTCCCTGAGCTCTCCCTTTGTGTTTCTCGAGTTCTGTCTCTGCATTACTTCCCTGCATTCACCCAACAGGGCAGGAGGTGCATTGACATCAATGTCAATGCTTTAAGATGATTTATTCCACAGTTTGATACTGCCTCCGTATTGATCCCCTGACAGCATGGTGTTCCCTCAACACTGACCCTCATTTTCCCCCTCTGGGACCAGGTACTGGCCCTCTGGCTGTGCGGCGAACACTCAGGGGCTCCCCCAGCACTGACCCATCCACAGCATGGTGTTCCCTCAGCACTGACCCTCATTTTCCCCCTCTGGGACCAGGTGTCACAGTGCGTTAGATACGCTGTCCTTTCCCCCTCTGGGACCGGATATCACAGTGCGTTAGATACACTGTCCTTTCCCCCTCTGGGACCGGGTGTCACAGTGCGTTCGATACACTGTCCTTTCCCCCTCTGGGACCGGGTGTCACAGTGCGTTCGATACACTGTCCTTTCCCCCTCTGGGACCGGGTGTCACAGTGCGTTCGATACACTGTCCTTTCCCCCTCTGGGACCGGGTGTCACAGTGCGTTAGATACACTGTCCTTTCCCCCTCTGGGACCGGGTGTCACAGTGCGTTCGATACACTGTCCTTTCCCCCTCTGGGACCGCGTGTCACAGTGCGTTAGATACACTATCCTTTCCCCTCTGGGACCAGGTGTCACAGTGCGTTAGATACACTGTCCTTTCCCCCTCTGGGACCGGGTGTCACAGTGCGTTAATGAATACTTTACCTCGGTATTCACGGTGGAAAGGGATCTGGGTGGTTGTACTGCTGGTTTGCGGTGGACAGAAAGGATCGAGCATGTGGACATAAAGAAAGAGGATGTGTTGGAACTATTGAATGGCATCAAGGTTGGTAAGTCGCTGGGACCGGATGGGATGTACCCCAGGTTACTGTGGGAGGCGAGGGAGGAGATTGCGGAGCCTTTGGTGATGATCTTTGCATCGTCGATGGAGACGGGAGAGGTTCCGGAGGATTGGAGGATTGCAGATGTGGTCCCTATATTCAAGAAAGGGAACAGGGACAGCCCGGGAAATTACCGACCGGTGAGTCTAACCTCAGTGGTTGGTAAGTTGATGGAGAGGATCCTGAGAGACAGGATTTATGATCATCGAGAGAAGTTTAGTATGATCAAAAGTAGTCAGCACGGCTTTGTCAAGGGCAGGTCGTGCCTTACGAGCCTGGTTGAGTTCTTTGAAAATGTGACCAAACACATTGACGAAGGAAGAGCGGTGGATGTGGTCTATATGGACTTCAGCAAGGCGTTCGATAAGTTCCCCCATGCAAGACTTCTTGAGAAAGTGAGAGGACATGGGATCCAAGGGGCTGTTGCCTTGTGGATCCAGAACTGGCTTGCCTGCAGAAGGCAGAGAGTGGCTGTGGAGGGGTCTTTCTCTGCATGGAGGTCAGTGACCAGTGGAGTGCCCCAGGGATCTGTTCTGGGACCCTTGCTGTTTGTCATTTTCATAAATGACCTGGATGAGGAAGTGGAGGGATGGGTTGGTAAGTTTGCTGACGACACCAAGGTAGGTGGTGTTGTGGATAGTTTGGAGGGATGTCAGAAGTTGCAGCGAGACATATATAGAATGCAAGACTGGGCGGAGAAGTGGCAGATGGACTTCAACCCGGATAAGTGTGTAGTGATCCATTTTGGCAGATCCAATGGGATGAAGCAGCAGTATAATATGAAGGGTACCATTCTTAGCAGTGTAGAGGATCAGAAGGACCTTGGGGTCCGGGTCCATAGGACTCTTAAATCGGCCTCGCAGGTGGAGAATGCGGTCAAGAAGGCGTACGGCGTACTAGCCTTCATTAATCGAGGGATTGAGTTTAGGAGTCGGGAGATAATGCTGCAGCTTTATAGGACCCTGGTTAGACCCCACTTGGAGTACTGCGCGCAGTTCTGGTCACCTCATTACAGGAAAGATGTTGAAGCCATTGAAAGGGTTCAGAGGAGATTTACAAGGATGTTGCCTGGATTGGGGGGCATGCCTTATGAGGATAGGTTGAGGGAGCTTGGTCTCTTCTCCCTGGAGAGACGAAGGATGAGAGGTGACCTGATAGAGGTTTACAAGATGTTGAGAGGTCTGGATAGGGTAGACTCTCAGAGGCTATTTCCAAGGGCTGAAATGGTTGCTACGAGAGGACACAGGTTTAAGGTGCTGGGGGGTAGGTACAGAGGAGATGTCAGGGGTAAGTTTTTCACTCAGAGGGTGGTGGGTGAGTGGAATCGGCTGACGTCGGTGGTGGTGGAGGGAAACTCGTTGGGGTCTTTTAAGAGACTTCTGGATGAGTACATGGGATTTAATGGGATTGAGGGCTATAGATATGCCTAGAGGTAGGGATATGATCAGCGCAACTTGTGGGCCGAAGGGCCTGTTTGTGCTGTGGCTTTCTATGTTCTATGTTAGATACACTGTCCTTTCCCCCTCTGGGACCGGGTGTCACAGTGCGTTCGATACACTGTCCTTTCCCCCTCTGGGACCGGGTGTCACAGTGCGTTAGATACACTATCCTTTCCCCTCTGGGACCGGGTGTCACAGTGCGTTAGATACACTGCCCTTTCCCCGTGGGACCTGGTGGCAAAGTTTGTTAGATGCATTGTCCTTTCCACTGATTTGATGCTGCGTTGTTATTTTGTGTCCTTGTCCCTCTGTGTTCTGATGGGATGTTTGTGCCTGAGATTTTGCTGGAATAATATTTGTTCTTCGAGTCATAGATGTTTGCAGCTTGGAAACAGGCCCAACTTGTCCAAGCCTCCCAGTTTTTACCAGGAAGCTAGTCCCAATTTCCCACATTTGGCCCATATCCCTCTCTACCCATCGTACCCATGTAACTATCTCCGTGCTTTTTAAAAGACAAAATTGTACCCGCCTCTACTACTGCCTCTGGCAGCTCGTTCCAGACACTCACCACCCTCTATGTGAAGAAATTGCCCCTCTGGACACTTTTGTATCTCTCCCCTCTCACCTTAAGCCTATGCCCTCTAGTTTTAGACTCCCCTACCTTTGGGAAAAGATACTGACTATCGAGCTGATCTGTGCCCCTCATTATTTTATAGACCCCTATAAGATCACCCCTCAGCCTCCTACGCTCCAGGGGAAAAAGTCCCAGTCTATCCAGCCTCTCCTTATAACTCAATCCATCAAGTCCCGGTAGCATCCTAGTAAATCTTTTCTGCACTCTTTCTAGTTTAATAATATCCTTTCTATAATAGGGTGACCAGAACTGCACACAGCATTCCAAGTGTGGCCTTACCAATGTCTTGTACAACTTCAACAAGACGTCCCAACTCCTGTGTTCAATGTTCTGACCGATGAAACCAAGCATGCCGAATGCCTTCTTCACCACTCTGTCCACCCGTGACTCCACTTTCAAGGAACTATGAACCTGTACCCCCGAGATCTCTTTGTTCTGTAACTCTCCCCAACGCCCTACCATTAACTGAGTAAGTCCTGCCCTGGTTCGATCGACCAAAATGCATCACCTCGCATTTATCTAAATTAAGCTCCATCTGCCATTCGTCAGCCCACTGGCCCAACTGATCAAGATCCTGCTGCAATCCGAGATAACCTTCCTCACTGTCCACTATGCCACCAATCTTGGTGTCATCTGCAAACTTACTAACCATGCCTCCTAAATTCCCATGCAAATCATTAATATAAAATACAAGTAACAGTGGACCCTCTGTTCTGTTTGAAGGAAATGGGCTCAGCCATTGGAGAAGCCTTGCAACTGGTGGAGTTTGTCAATGAGTCGATTTGTGTCAATGATGATGTTTTAAGTAGTTGCCTTTTAAACAAGGCTGTGGAGGACCTGCCGGTTTGTCTGGTTTCCATCATCGGTGAAGAGAGAACGGGGAAATCATTCTTACTCAACTATCTCCTTCGCAGACTGAAGAATCTGGTCAGTAATCACCACTTATCAATATCAGTTATAACAGAAATGACCTTTACTTGCTTATCAAAGCTCACTGTCTTGTATTTATTTTAGTAAATGAATCCTCAAAGCTTTTGGCTTGTTCAATCTCTGAGTCTCTCCCTCCAGTCCAATTCCTGTCCTTGTTTGTCTCCCAGGATCTTTAATGCCTGAATGTGTCACCCTGTACCTCTATGTGGGGAGGTGATGGCCTTGTGGTATGATCGCTAGACTATTAATCCTGAAACTCTGCTAATGTTTTGGGGATCTGGGTTCAAATCCCGCCCACGGCAGATGGTGGAATTTGAATTCAATTAAAAAAATCTGGATTTAAGAATCTGATGACCCATTGTGGGAAAAACCTATCTGGTTCACTAATGTCCTTCAGGGAAGGAAATCTGCTGTCCTTACCCTGGTCTGGACTACATGTCACTCCAGAGCCACAGCAATATGGTTGACTCTCAACAAAACTCTAAACTCTGGTCAGCCAGCAACACCCATGTACCACAAATAAATAAAAATAACCTCCAAACCCTCATCAACTCTCTCCCTCCATCGCCAATTTCTCTCTTTCTCTCCCACCCTCTCCAATCCCTCGGCCTTTCTCTCCCTCCCTGTCCAATCCCTCAGCCTTTCTGTCCTTCCATCTCCAATCCCTCGGTCTTTCTATCCCTCCATCTCAACTGCCCTCTGAACAAGGGCAAGGAGGGATGGGCAATAAATGCTGGTCAGCCAGCAATGCCCATGTGCCATGAGTGAGTAAAAATAACCTTAAAACCCTCACCAACTCTCTCCCTCCATCTCCAATCTCTCCATTTCAATTCCCGAACCATCTCTGTCTTTCTCCATCCCTCTCCAATCCCTCACTCTTTCTCTCTTCAATCCCCCGCTCTTCCTCTCTCTCTCTCTCTCTCCAATCTCTTGCTCTTTCTTGCCCCTTCTCTCTAATCCCCCTCTCTCTCTCTATCTCTCTCTCCAATCCCTCGCGCTCTCTCTCTATCTCTATCTTGGAGATATTCTGCTCCCAGGAAGTGAAGAAAGACTCGGGAAGACGGCTGTGAAGATTGAGCCTATTTTAATCTCCTGTCCAATTCCCTCAGGATGGCGGTTACCAGGATTGGATGGGAGCAGAAGATGAAGATCTGCAAGGATTCGCATGCAGGCCTGGAATAAACAGCACAACCCAGGGTGTCTTTATCTGGAACAAACCCTTCCTGATGGACACACAGCAGGGAAAGGTAGGTGAGAGCTCGATTGTCTCTCTGTTACACTCTGTCACTCTGTACCTTTCCTGATGGACACAGAGCAGGGTAAGGTAGGTGAGAGCTCGATTGTCTCTCTCTCTGTAACACACTCTCACTCTGTACCTTTCCCGATGGACACAGAGCAGGGTAAGGTAGGTGAGAGCTCGATTGTCTCTCTGTAACACACTCTCACTCTGTACCTTTCCTGATGGACACAGAGCAGGGTAAGGTAGGTGAGAGCTCGATTGTCTCTCTGTAACACACTCTCACTCTGTACCTTTCCTGATGGACACAGAGCAGGGTAAGGTAGGTGAGAGCTCGATTCCATTTTGGTAGGTCAAATGGGATGAAGGAGTACAATATAAAGGGAAAGAGTCTTAGTACTGTAGAGGATCAGAAGGACCTTGGGGTCCGGTTCCATAGGTCTCTAAAATTGGCCCCGCAGGTGGAGGAGGTGGTTAAGAAGGCGTATGGTGTGCTGGCCTTTATCAATCGAGGGATTGAGTTTAGGAGTCCGGGGATAATGATGCAGCTTTATAAGATCCTCGTCAGACCCCACTTGGAGTACTGTGCTCAGTTCTGGTCACCTCATTACAGGAAGGATGTGGAAAAGATTGAAAGGGTGCAGAGGCGATTTACAAGGATGTTGCCTGGATTGAGTGGCATGCCCTATGAGGATAGGCTGAGGGAGCTCAGTCTTTTCTCCTTGGAGAGACGTAGGATGAGAGGAGACCTAATAGAGATATATAAGATGTTGAGAGGCATAGATCGGGTGGACTCTCAGAGACTTTTTCCCAGGGTGGAAATGTCTGCTACGAGAGGACACAGGTTTAAGGTGCTGGGGGGTAGGTACAGGGGAAATGTTAGGGGGAAGTTTTTCACACAGAGGGTGGTGGGCGAGTGGAATCGGCTGCCGTCAGTGGTGGTGGAGGCAAACTCAATCGGGTCTTTTAAGAGACTCCTGGATGAGTACATGGAGCGTAATAGGATGGAGGGTTGTAGGTCGGCCTAGAAGGTAGGGATATGTTCGGCACAACTTGTGGGGCCGAAGGGCCTGTTTGTGCTGTAGTTTTTCTATGTTTCTATGTCTCTCTGTATCACTCCCTCACTTTGTACCTTTGTTTATGCCACTCTGCCTGAGAGCATTGGAGTGGAGGGGCGATGCGCTGCCATTCTGTCTGAGATCGGTGGGCGAAAGCTGGTAAGGCAGCTCCGATCGGTCAGGGTGGCGGGGGTGTGAGGTGAACTGTTGAGGGGGCCATGTCCGTGGGGGCCAAGGGTCGGCAGTATCTCACCCAGGAGGGATGTGGCAGGGGAACTGCAATCTATCATTGTTTTTCTGCGCAGTCGGAGGCTCTGATCGGAGCCGCCGGGTTTCGGGCCCGTCAAGTCCCTCCCACAGGCTTCTGCAGCGCAATCCGGAATCGCTGATATTTGTTCAGGCAGAATGCGTGTGGGGGAGCCTCAGAACGGGACACAGAGTCGGACCTGAAACATTCTCAGGTTCAAGCCTGCCCAGCACTTAGAATCAAAATGGTAAAATAGTGGCCAAAGAGAATCACCTTTTTGGCAAAGTCTGCTCACTGGGATTGCTGGGACTGGTGTTGTATAAGTCGTGCCATCGTCAGCACTGTGGCACTGGGTGACCACAGGATTCATGGGTGCTGGTGTCGGTTGTGGTTCAGGCTGCAGGTCGGGTATGGGGGCTGACGGTGTGGTGACTTGAAAGAAAGGCGGTGGGAATCCCCACACGTGTGGTACAGATGGATTGGGAAAGGAACCGTCAGTGTTGGGGCTTTGTTATATGTACGGGAAGGTTGGACCCCAAAGGTTCCCAATCCCATTGTGGGCGGATACCTGCTTCGCCAGGGATTGTGTCTGTTGAGCTTTGAATGCTCTGTATTCGGGTCGGAATTACATTGCTCCATGTTGCAGACATGGAGGATACGTAGAGCCACTTGGAGCTCCCTACACTGTTGTTCCAGTTTAGCAATGATCGCTCAGGCTGCCTCCCAGTCCCCAATGGCCCTATTTTCCCAAGAATAGGTTCTTTCAAGCTGTGAGTGGAATGTCTCATGTGGATGAGGTGTTCCTGCACTTTTCTCTCTTGCTTTTTCTTTAAAAGCCTGAACCTTGCAGTTTAATTGGTGAGAATGTGTAGTTTCTCTTGGAGAGAGCGGATCCCTACCGCCTGACCCCTGGAGTCTTCTCGAACTGCATGCAGCTGCAATCGCTGGGGTGAGCTTTCCAGCTTTCTTCCTCAATCCTTTGTGAATCTCTCGCCTTCAGTCTTGTGCCAGGAAACCTTCGCTCCAAAGCTGCAAAATTCTACCCATTTGGGCCATTTTTTAAAACAAATATTGTTTCGGGCCTCCGGCCAAGTATTGGACAGGATTTCCTTCCTGATCTATAAAGTACATGGGCTGTGGGGGAATTAGGTTTACTGTTTAGACAATTGCGGTGAACCCCTTGTAAAGGTAAGAACCTGTGCCCTTTCTCAACTGATCGTAAAAGAAAATGTAAAGAATATCATCTTGTGGCTCGTGCTTTGCCTGACAAAGGTCTCTCTTTCTCTGTCTCTCTTTCTCTGTCTCTCTGTCTCTCTCTGTCTCTCTCTCTCTCCCTCTGATGTGGAGATCCTGGCGTTGGACTGGGGTAAACACAGTAAGAATTCTCAAGTCTTTAACCTGGTGTTGTGAGACTTCTTTCTCTGTCTCTGTCTCTCTTTCCCTCTCTGTCTCTCCCTCTCTGGTCTGGAGGCAAACTGCTCGTGTTGCTGATGTATCCAGGAAGGTTGGATGTATCTTGGATGTATCTTGGAAGGTTGGAGAGGTGCTTTCTTCTGAGCGCTGCTCGCCGAGGTTTCTTGTAGCTGTCTGGTACCTTCCAGAATCTTCTGAGGATTTGGTCTCTCAGTGCTCAGGTCTGATTAGTTTCACATCATGTTGATGGTTTCAATGGGTGTTAATGAGTTTTAACGGTGAACCCTTTGTGTTTGTGTGCTCGATGGTTAGTTTCAGCTTCTGTTGTGCATGGAATCTTTTGTGTCACTGATGCGGGTCTGCCCCATGTATCAGTTGGTGAGTTATTTCTCAGGAAATGTATATCTGGCCTTTTCCACAGGCTGATGTGTCCTGGTGCTTCTTTGGTTTTCAGTTGTCGAAACTGGAATCTTGCAATGGGCCTGTCTCCAGACAGACTTGTCTCTGTTTGGACTGAGGCCATCCCAGCATACCTTGCTGTTGGGCCAATTTCTTGGTCAGTTTTTATGTCAGCTTGCTGTGCTTGTGTTTCTGCAGTTGGTTTCCTTTCAATGATTCTGTTTTACTCGAGCAGTTGCAAAGGGACATGGGGAAAGTGTGGGATAAAGGCAAAGATGTGATGATCATGATCAGAGTGCAGGGCAGAGCAGGCTGGAGGGCCTCAATTCCTACTCTTCCTCCAACAAGGGACAGATTAAAAGGGCCAGCACAGGATTAATATGTTGACAGGTCTGTTAAAGCTGTGTGTGAATGATGAGATGGTGTTGCCATTTTAATAGGGCAGGGAAAAACTTTACTTCGTGAAACCTGAATGACTGCAAACACTTATATCAGTTTTCACTTGTGTTCAACAGATGGCAATCTTCCTGGTGGAGACAGAAGGATACAATAGTTTAGAGCGAGAGAAAAATACCAGTATCCAACTATCAGCATTCAGCATGTTCCTGAGCTCCTACCTGGTGAGTGCATCTCTCTCTGACTTTTTATAGTCGCTGTAGATAGTCAGAGTGTCTCTCGGGGTAACGGGTCAGAGTGACAGTCGGGATAACGGACCAGGGCCACTGTTGGGGGTACAGAGTGACTCTTGGGATGTAGTATAACTTTCTGCTCGAGAATCTCCGTTTGGTCGAATCTGTGCTAATTAATGATAATTCCACTTTGTGTTTCCTTCCTCTCCCATCTTGTTATCTTTCAGATATTTAACATTGCTTCAAAGATTGACCCAACTCATTTGGAATTTTTAGAGGTTAGTTTTTACTTTTCATTCTTTCAACAGTGAATACATTTATTGTGATTCCTCTCCCATTTTTGAATAAAAGCATCTTTCTGTCCAGTTTATCAACACTGGGGGTTTGACTGAACAGGCGACTGGATTCATTCGAGGCCTTCGCATTGAATTACTTCATTTTTCCACTGCAACAAATCTTCTCATCCCCATGAAGGGCAGCGGGGAGGTCCAGGCTTCATTCCTGGTGTCTGCACTGAGTTAGTTTAATTTCTCCCAGAGTGAGACTGATTCTCACTCCCGCACAGAGCAGGAGATCACTTCTACCTGCTGAGCTGGGCCAGGCCTGGACATTGCCAGGGTTGACACAGCTCACATGAATAACCTTAGGGCAGGATGTCCTGCTCAAATCCCTGGACTAAGACTTCCAGGAACAGTCTCCCCACAGGCTCTTCTCGAAAGACAGGACAATAGATGTCCCTCTGTGGAATAAGGGCCATTCCCTTGACAGTCGGTCACACTGGGTTGACAGTCAGTGTTTGTACAACCCAGACTGAAGCATGGGATCATTGGGGTTAACGGGGTGAATGGGGGCGGAGCGAGAGAACCTTGTCACAGCGATGATTGACATCTTTTTTCTGCTTTTATTCCAGATGTTTCTGGATGTGGCGCAAAAGGTTGGAGAGGTTGTGAACTTGGATCCCATTCAGGTATCAGATCCTCCATTGTTTCATTGTCATTGAACTGTTAGGTGACAGGGAGAGAGTGGGAGAGGGGGATGGATAAAAACAGAAGCCTACTGAGGAGTCGGGGACTTGCTGACAGATAAATGTGAAATGTTTTGACACTCAAAATGCCACAATTTAGATGTTTTGGATCATTTCTGATGCAATGATTCATCATCGGGCTCTGCCCTGGAAAGGTAAGTTGACCATTTCATTAATCAGCAGTGTGTAAGCATTAACATTACAGTACCTTTCCTAACGGAGCAAGAAACCGCAGACATTCAAAGCTGTTGCAAGATGTGGTGTGAAACCTTCCTGTCCTGTTTTGGTCTGTGATTGAAATGTTCGAGGGTTAAAAACGAATCTGTTCCATTCCATTGACTGACAGACAGCACGGCAGCACAGTGGGTTAGCACTGCTACCTCATAGTGCCGTGAAACCAGATTCCATTCCAACCATGGATCACTGTTGTGTGGAATCTGCACGTTCTCCCCGTGTCTGCGTGGGTTTCCTCCAGGTGCTCCGGTTTCCTCCCACAGTCCAAAGATGTGCAAGTTAGGTGGATTGGCCGTGCTAAATCATCCCTTAGTGTCCAAAGATGTGTAGGTTAGGTGGATTGGCCATGCTAAATTGTCCCTTAGTGTCCAAAGGTGTATGGGTTTGGGAGATTAGTGAGGTCTATACATGGGTCCACGGTCTAGGATCTGGGTAAAATGCTCTTTCAGTGAGTTTGTGTGGACTCAATGGGCCGAATGGCCTTCTGCACTGTCGGGATTCTTTGATTCTGTTCTCGAGTATCTGCTTTGAAATGTGAAATGATTTGTAGAGAATTTTCTGTGATGTGGACAAAGTGTTGTCTTCGGAGAGAAAAGCAGCAAGTTGCCCACTGGTGTCACCGGCAAGATATTGATCGTATTTTCAGGCAGGTTTTTAAAAACTAAAGCTTTTCCTGAGTTTCCTGCTGTCCCCGTGGTGGTCTCACTCTGACTCATCACTCTCAGTATAACATGAACTCATCACCCGGGTGGAAGCTTCCCCAGCACTTGTCCCAAGTTCCATCGAGGAGGCTGTTCAGAAGGCTGTGCTGAGGTTTTCCGAGGGAGCACACACCAGAACGCTGAGCCCTATGCCAGTGATTTGCCTCTGGACTCAGTTATCCCTCGGCAGCTGGAGCTACAGAGACAGAGTTAGGAACATCAGGAAGGAATGTCAATGTCCCTCCATGGATTGCAAGACCGACTGGAGGAGTCCCAACGCTGTCTGTCCAAGGAGATGGTGCGAGCACTCGAGGCAGCCAGGCCAACACTGCAAGGGCTGCAGCGGAGACCTCGGTGCAGGATGTTCATTCCATTGTGGGCGATGTTTCACTCTGGGGCCTGAACTCCATGGGGCAGGGCATCAACTGTGTGGTGCAGGCACTAGTGGGCATCCATGAGTGCCAATGAAGGGGGGGGGGATTCTGAGTCTCACTCCAGCAGCCCCTCTCGGCCAAGGAGAAACCCAGGGAGTTTTGAGCAGCCTCGGAGAGGAGGACCAGCTGGTGCAGAGCCTGGGGCCTGCCACTCTGGAGGTGTCCAGCTCCTCTCCCTGTGATCCATCCAGCCCCAGCCCCGCACACCGAGGGAGAGTGACACTACCACAGCCATGCAGCTGAAAGCAGGGAGCTCTCCAGGCCTCGGTGTCCAGAGGATGTCCGCCAGGGTCACCTCAGGAGCGGGGCCTGGGAGGCAGCAACATCAGGGCTGTGCTCACACTGCCACCACGCAATCTTCATGAGCCTCAGTACCCAGCCTGGTCCCGGTCACATTGAAGCAAGAAGCTATCAGCGTGAATCCCTCCGTCCCATTCAGGCCCTTCACATCACCCGACAGCCTTCCTATCCTCGGGGTTCCCCCTCGGTGCCCTCCTTGACACCCTCCTTATCAGAGGAGATGTGCCACTTGTCCATCTCCTCCTCTGCCAGCCCCTCGCCCTGTTGCAACGTCAGGTTATGGAGGGTGCAGCATACCACAACAATGTGAGAAACTCTCTGGGTGCGATAGTGGAGGGTTCCACCTGACCAGTCCAGGCACTGGAACCATATCTTCAGGATGCTGGTTGTCTGCATCAGCATCAGCCTGATTGTAACGGGTCTCTGCTACACTCTGCCTCGGCACAGGCATCATCAGCTACATCTTCCTCCAAAGGCAGTGGAAGCAGAGTCTTTGAATATTTTTAAGGCAGAACTGGATAGATTCACCATTCGTGCAGGGGGTATAAGGTTATCGGGGGATCGGTAGGAAACAATCAGATACGATCTTACTGAATGGGGGAGCAGGGCTCAAAGGGCTGAGTGGCCTACTCTTGCTCCTCATGGCCCCTCCTGCTCCTTGTTTGTAAGGTTTGTATGTGTGGTTTGTATGTTCATATGTCAAATACCACACTTGATCTTAGTGCTCGAGTGATCTCGATCCACCAAAGACTCAGCAAGAAATGGCCGTGTTGATATTATAAACTCGAGGGAGTTCAGTCCTTTTGTGAAACAGCATCAACGTTTGGTAAAGGAGGAAACCGCAACAGAGATTGGTTTGAGACTTACTCAGCAAAGATGACAGTTGTTATTGAAGCAAAAAGCAAGGTCTGCATGATGCACAAAATAAACCCAATCGCTGGGATACTGTATGACTTGAAAATATGAAACAATTCTGTACAAACAACATTGGATCAACCTGTGAAAGTGGAAATATATTTACAAAGGGACCAAACTTTGATCCTCCCATCACCAACGTTGACAGATGATGAAGTATTTGCCGATCTCCTGCTGGGTTGAACAGTGGTGTGAACTGTACTCCTGTGTTACAGAATATGGTGGGAGAGAGTGCAGTCTATTCCAGCTCCACAGGTGGTAATAATAGTTTAAATGTCCAACTCACAAACCCACCAATTATTTACCCTTTGATACTTTCATTCCCTGCATAAAATACTCAAGATGTGGAGATGCCGGCGTTGGACTGGGGTGGGCACAGGAAGAAGTCTCACAACACCGGGTTAAAGTCCAACACGTTTATTTGGCAGACGAGCTTGTGCTAGTGTCTTGAGGACAAGCTCCTGCTACCAAATAAACCTGTTGGACTTTAACCTGGTGTTGTAAAAAACTCAAACTAGGCTTCTTTCAGTAAACACACCTTCGACTGATTTATTATCAAACAAAGTGATTGTTAAACAATTTAAAACTGGTTCACATACAAGTTGTAGTTTAGAAGTTTAATAATTTTCCCCCTTACACGCAAACACAAAACAGGACAAAACAGATGCTGTCCCTTGCAGAGTACAAAGTACAGGTACTGTTCAGGTACAGATCAGAAACCCCAAAGTATGTTATGAAGCCTGACTGGACCCCCACAGTTTCTCTCTTTCTGCTTTAGTGTGAGGAGAAGGTGTTTCACTCCAGGTGTGATTCTATGGACCCAACAGGAAGCTTTTATCAAAACAAACTTTATTTAACAACAGTGTAACTATAGCACATAAATTAGCCTAACTTTTAACAATTGAAAGACTTAAACATGACGAGATACAATTCTTCTCTTAAGTGCTGAACTAGAGTCACAGACGTTTACAGCATGGAAACAGGCCCTTCGGCCCAACTTGTCCATGCTGCCATTTTTTTTAAAACTCCGAAGCTAGTCCCAGTTGCCCGCGTTTGGCCCATATCCCTCTATACCCATCGTACCCATGTAACTATCTAAATGCTTTTTAAAAGAGAAAATTGTACCCACCTCTACTACTACCTCTGGCAGCTTGTTCCAGACACTCACCACCCTCTATGTGAAAAAATTGCCCCTCTGGACCCTTTTGTATCTCTCCCCTCTCACCTT
This sequence comes from Mustelus asterias, assembly GCF_964213995.1. NCBI lineage: Eukaryota > Metazoa > Chordata > Chondrichthyes > Carcharhiniformes > Triakidae > Mustelus > Mustelus asterias. The sequence goes on from NW_027590500.1 coordinate 229,913, forward strand.
AAACCTATGCCCTCTAGTTTTAGACTCCCCTACCTTTGGGAAAAGATATTGACTATCTAGCTGATCTGTGCCCCTCATTATTTTATAGACCTCTATAAGATCACCCCTCAGCCTCCTACGCTCCAGAGAAAAAAGTCCCAGTGTATCCAGCCTCTCCTTATAACTCAATCCATCAAGTCCCGGTAGCATCCTAGTAAATCTTTACTGCACTCTTTCTAGTTTAATAATATCCTTTCTATAATAGGGTGACCAGAATTGCACACAGTATTCCAAGTGTGGCCTTACCAATGTCTTGTACAACTTCAACAAGACGTCCCAACTCCTGTATTCAATGTTCTGACCGATGAAACCAAGCATGCCGAATGCCTTCTTCACCACTCTGTCCACCTGTGACTCTACTTTCAAGGAGCTATGAACCTGTACCCCTAGATCTCTTTGTTCTGTAACCCTCCCCAACGCCCTACCATTAACTGAGTAAGTCCTGCCCTGGTTCAATCTACCAAAATGCATCACCTCACATTTGTCTAAATTAAACTCCATCTGCCATTCGTCAGCCCATTGGCCCAATTGATCAAGATCCCGTTGCAATTGGAGATAACTTTCTTCACTGTCCACTACGCCACCAATCTTGGTGTCATCTGCAAACTTACTAACCATGCCTCCTATATTCTCATCCAAATCATTAATATAAATGGGCCCAGTGGGCCCAGCACTGATCCCTGAGGCACACCGCTGGTCACAGGCCTCCAGTTTGAAAAACTCCTCTCTACAACCACCCTCTGGCTTCTGTCAAGAAGCCTATCTCTATGGGATCCAATTCAAGCAATATTCCTTTTATGGACTTAAAATCCCACTTCAAAATTAGTTCACACCACAGGCTTACATCCTGGTACTTGGGCTGCCAGTCCTCAAGACACTTGAACACCCCTGGGGAGACAGACCGAGGGAGAGACCTATTTCTCTCAGCAGGTCCCAAACAGCAACCTCCAGAGAGAGAGAGAGGGAGAGACACCTCTTGCTTGCTTCAGGCTTATTGGTGTCATAAGTAGGCTTACATCAACACTGCAATGAAGTCACTGTGAAAATCTCTTGTCGCCACACTCTGGTGCCTGTTCGGGTACACTGAGGGAGAATTTAACATGACCAATGCAGCTAACCAGCTTGGTGGGAGGAAACTGGAGCACCCGGAGGAAACCCACGCAAACACGGGGAGAAGGTGCAAATTCCACACAGACAGTGACCTGAGCCGTGAATTGAACCTGGGTCCCTCCCTCTCGATGTCACTCTGTGTGTCTCTCTGTCTACCTGTCTCTGTCTCTCTCTGTCTACCTGTCTCTGTCTCTCTCTCTCTGTCTACCTGTCTCTGTCTCTCTCTGTCTACCTGTCTCTGTCTCTCTCTCTCTGTCTACCTGTCTCTGTCTCTCTCTCTGTGTCTACCTGTCTCTGTCTCTCTCTGTCTACCTGTCTCTGTCTCTCTCTCTCTGTCGACCTGTCTCTGTCTCTCTCTCTGTCTACCTGTCTCTGTCTCTCTCTGTCTAGCTGTCTCTGTCTCTCTCTGTCGACTTGTCTCTGTCTCTCTCTGTCGACCTGTCTCTGTCTCTCTCTGTCGACCTGTCTCTGTCTCTCTCTGTCTACCTGTCTCCGTCTCTCTCTGCCTACCTGTCTCTGTCTCTCTCTGTCTACCTGTCTCTGTCTCTCTCTGTCTACCTGTCTCTGTCTCTCTCTGTCTACCTGTCTCTGTCTCTCTCTGTCTACCTGTCTCTGTCTCTCTCTGTCTACCTGTCTCTGTCACTCTCTGTCTACCTGTCCCTGTCTCTCTCTCTGTCTACCTGTCTCTGTCTCTCTCTGTCTACCTGTCTCTCTCTGTCTACCTGTCTCTGTCTCTCTCTCTGTCGACCTGTCTCTGTCTCTCTCTCTGTCGACCTGTCTCTGTCTCTCTCTCTGTCTACCTGTCTCTGTCTCTCTCTTTCTACCTGTCTCTCTCTCTCTCTGCCTACCTGTCTCTGTCTCTCTCTGTCTACCTGTCTCTGTCTCTCTCTGTCTACCTGTCTCTGTCTCTCTCTGTCTACCTGTCTCTGTCTCTCTCTGTCTACCTGTCTCTCTCTCTGTCTCTCTCTGTCTACCTGTCTCTGTCTCTCTCTGTCTACCTGTCTCTCTCTCTCTCTGCCTACCTGTCTCTGTCTCTCTCTGTCTACCTGTCTCTGTCTCTCTCTCTGTCGACCTGTCTCTGTCTCTCTCTCTGTCTACCTGTCTCTGTCTCTCTCTTTCTACCTGTCTCTCTCTCTCTCTGCCTACCTGTCTCTGTCTCTCTCTGTCTACCTGTCTCTGTCTCTCTCTGTCTACCTGTCTCTGTCTCTCTCTGCCTACCTGTCTCTGTCTCTCTCTGTCTACCTGTCTCTGTCTCTGTCTCTCTCTGTCTACCTGTCTCTGTCTCTCTCTGTCTACCTGTCTCTGTCTCTCTCTGTCTACCTGTCTCTGTCACTCTCTGTCTACCTGTCCCTGTCTCTCTCTCTGTCTACCTGTCTCTGTCTCTCTCTGTCTACCTGTCTCTGTCTCTCTCTGTCTACCTGTCTCTGTCTCTCTCTCTGTCGACCTGTCTCTGTCTCTCTCTCTGTCGACCTGTCTCTGTCTCTCTCTCTGTCTACCTGTCTCTGTCTCTCTCTTTCTACCTGTCTCTCTCTCTCTCTGCCTACCTGTCTCTGTCTACCTGTCTCTCTCTGTCTACCTGTCTCTGTCTCTCTCTGTCTACCTGTCTCTGTCTCTCTCTGTCTACCTGTCTCTCTCTCTGTCTACCTGTCTCTGTCTCTCTCTGTCTACCTGTCTCTGTCTCTCTCTGTCTACCTGTCCCTGTCTCTCTCTCTGTCTACCTGTCTCTGTCTCTCTCTGTCGACCTGTCTCTGTCTCTCTCTGTCGACCTCTCTCTGTCTCTCTCTGTCTACCTGTCTCTCTCTCTGTCTACCTGTCTCTGTCTCTCTCTGTCTACCTGTCTCTGTCTCTCTCTGTCTACCTGTCCCTGTCTCTCTCTGTCGACCTGTCTCTGTCTCTCTCTGTCGACCTCTCTCTGTCTCTCTCTGTCTACCTGTCTCTGTCTTTCTCTGTCTACCTGTCCCTGTCTCTCTCTGTCTACCTGTCTCTCTCTCTGTCTACCTGTCTTTGTCTCTCTCTGTCTACCTGTCTCTGTCTTTCTCTGTCTACCTGTCCCTGTCTCTCTCTGTCGACCTGTCTCTGTCTCTCTCTGTCTACCTGTCTCTGTCTCTCTCTGTCTACCTGTCTCTGTCTTTCTCTGTCTACCTGTCCCTGTCTCTCTCTGTCGACCTGTCTCTGTCTCTCTCTGTCTACCTGTCCCTGTCTCTCTCTGTCGACCTGTCTCTGTCTCTCTCTGTCGACCTGTCTCTGTCTCTCTCTCTGTCTACCTGTCTCTGTCTCTCTCTGTCGACCTGTCCCTGTCTCTCTCTGTCGACTTGTCTCTCTCTGTCGACCTGTCTCTGTCTCTCTCTCTGTCTACCTGTCTCTGTCTCTCTCTGTCGACCTGTCTCTGTCTCTCTCTCTCCCCCAATCTCTGGCTGGAATTCTCCCAAAGAAAATTCTAAGTGTTGACTTTGTGGGAAAACTGGAGTAATTCCTGCTGTTTTTTTCAGTGGGAGTTCACACTGGAATCTCCCTCACTCTGTGCACTGCAGAGGCCACAGTGTGAATATCATTAGATATCAGAGGGTGAGGCCTATTCCCACTGGAGAGGCTGAAATCAGTGTGCTGAGTGGGACCACTGTACCTGGGCTGATCTGTCAATGCTGAGATTGGTGTCTCTGTCTCTCTCTGTCGACCTGTCTCTGTCTCTCTCTGCCTACCTGTCTCTGTCTCTCTCTGTCGACCTGTCTCTGTCTCTCTCTCTGTCTACCTGTCCCTGTCTCTCTCTCTGTCTACCTGTCTCTGTCTCTCTCTGTCGACCTGTCTCTGTCTCTCTCTCTGCCTACCTGTCTCTGTCTCTCTCTGTCGACCTGTCTCTGTCTCTCTCTCTGTCTACCTGTCCCTGTCTCTCTCTGTCGACCTGTCTCTGTCTCTCTCTGTCGACCTGTCTCTGTCTACCTGTCTCTGTCTCTCTCTGTCGACCTGTCCCTGTCTCTCTCTGTCGACCTGTCTCTCTCTCTGTCGACCTGTCTCTGTCTCTCTCTCTGTCTACCTGTCTCTGTCTCTCTCTGTCGACCTGTCTCTGTCTCTCTCTCTCCCCCAATCTCTGGCTGGAATTCTCCCAAAGAAAATTCTAAGTGTTGACTTTGTGGGAAAACTGGAGTAATTCCTGCTGTTTTTCTCAGTGGGAGTTCACACTGGAATCTCCCTCACTCTGTGCACTGCAGAGGCCACAGTGTGAATATCATTAGATATCAGAGGGTGAGGCCTATTCCCACTGGAGAGGCTGAAATCAGTGTGCTGAGTGGGACCACTGTGCCTGGGCTGATCTGTCAATGCTGAGATTGGTCCGTGTGCAGCGGCCCCACACTGACACCCTCCTGATTGTGAGCCAGCCCCGTGACCCACGCAATGTCGGTCCTCCATGGCCTGACCGCTGACCATCTGGGCCCAGTCCCAACCCCCCGCCCCCACCCCTGCAGTCCTGCCCCCACACCCCCCGCCCCCACCCCTGCAGTCCTGCCCCCAAACCCCCCGCCCCCGCCCCCTGCAGTCCTGCCCCCAAACCCCCCGCCCACAAAATCGCTGGTCTCCCTCCCGCCTCCACTGATCCCGAAGCAGAGTGTCAGCGGGACAGCCCCAACTCCCACCCATTGGCCCACCCGGCCCAGTCTCGAAGCCCTGTCCCCTCGGCCCAGCCCCACACCTGATGGGCAGTGCCACGGTGCCCCCTGGGCATTGTATGTTCCTTCCTTGCCAGGGGGCACAGGCTGGCAGTGCCAAGGTGCCGATGCCCAGGGGGGCACCCCCCCCCCCCCCCCCGCCATCTGAGAAGCCCCGATTGTCCCCCCCACTTCTCTCCAGCGGGGTCAGGCCGCGAGTTACCCGAAAGTGAGGAGTTACTGTAATCCCCGCTGCAGTGAACCTCTTTGAGGGGGGGAGGGAGAGGCTGGGGGTCACGCAGAGTTCAGTCCCAGACCTGATAATTTAAATTGTATTAATGCGTATTGCAATGATTTCCCTGCCTCCAGGCCAATTTCCAGCGACACCAGCTCCGCACCGGTGCTGGGAGACGCGAGCGGGGCGCGAACCCTGTGAATGACTGCAGGGAGATGGGAGAAATGCTGCCTCTGTCTCTCCCTCACCACGTACACATTCTCTCTCTCACACACTCCCTTTTTTACACTCTCCAGAGTTTTCGATGCGGATAACGATAGTTCTTTGCTTCCCTGCAAAAAATGATCTTTCCGCATATTTTAACTGTCTGTTTCCTCTTGGATCAGCATTTGGATATCCTAGTCCGTGACTGTGATGGAAATTCCATGCATGGAAAAGCGGCTGGCAGGACATACCTGGAGGCAACTCTACAGGTAAAGCTGCTGTTAGATATGGGGTTACTGAGTAATAGTGTCATCAGGAGAGATACAGTCAGGAACACAGGGCGCTGGGGGAGAGGGGTTACTGAGTGACAGTGTGAGGGAGCTGGATTAACATCAGTACAGATACAGTCAGTAACACAGGGTGCTGGGGGAGAGGGGTTACTGAGTGACAGTGTGAGGGAGCTGGATTAACATCAGTACAGATACAGTCAGTAACACAGGGTGCTGGGGGAGAGGGGTTACTGAGTGACAGTGTGAGGGAGCAGGATTAACATCAGTACAGATACAGTCAGTAACACAGGGTGCTGGGGGAGAGGGGTTACTGAGTGAGAGTGTGAGGGAGCTGGATTAACATCAGTACAGATACAGTCAGTAACACAGGGTGCTGTGGGAGAGGGGTTACTGAGTGACAGTGTGAGGGAGCTGGATTAACATCAGTACAGATACAGTCAGTAACACAGGGTGCTGGGGGAGGGGGGTTACTGAGTGACAGTGTGAGGGAGCTGGATTAACATCAGTAGAGATACAGTCAGTAACACAGGGTGCTGGGGGAGAGGGGTGACTGAGTGACAGTGTGAGGGAGCTGGATTAACATCAGTACAGATACAGTCAGTAACACAGGGTGCTGGGGGAGAGGGGTGACTGAGTGACAGTGTGAGGGAGCTGGATTAACATCAGTACAGATACAGTCAGTAACACAGGGTGCTGGGGGAGAGGGGTTACTGAGTGACAGTGTGAGGGAGCTGGATTAACATCAGTAGAGATACAGTCAGTAACACAGGGTGCTGGGGGAGAGGGGTGACTGAGTGACAGTGTGAGGGAGCTGGATTAACATCAGTACAGATACAGTCAGTAACACAGGGTGCTGGGGGAGAGGGGTGACTGAGTGACAGTGTGAGGGAGCTGGATTAACATCAGTACAGATACAGTCAGTAACACAGGGTGCTGGGGGAGAGGGGTTACTGAGTGACAGTGTGACGGAGCTGGATTAACATCAGTAGAGATACAGTCAGTAACACAGGGTGCTGGGGGAGAGGGGTGACTGAGTGACAGTGTGAGGGAGCTGGATTAACATCAGTACAGATACAGTCAGTAACACAGGGTGCTGGGGGAGAGGGGTTACTGAGTGACAGTGTGAGGGAGCTGGATTAACATCAGTACAGATACAGTCAGTAACACAGGGTGCTGGGGGAGAGGGGTGACTGAGTGACAGTGTGAGGGAGCTGGATTAACATCAGTACAGATACAGTCAGTAACACAGGGTGCTGGGGGAGAGGGGTTACTGAGTGACAGTGTGAGGGAGCTGGATTAACATCAGTAGAGATACAGTCAGTAACACAGGGTGCTGGGGGAGAGGGGTGACTGAGTGACAGTGTGAGGGAGCTGGATTAACATCAGTACAGATACAGTCAGTAACACAGGGTGCTGGGGGAGAGGGGTGACTGAGTGACAGTGTGAGGGAGCTGGATTAACATCAGTAGAGATACAGTCAGTAACACAGGGTGCTGGGGGAGAGGGGTTACTGAGTGACAGTGTGAGGGAGCTGGATTAACATCAGTACAGATACAGTCAGTAACACAGGGTGCTGGGGGAGAGGGGTTACTGAGTGACAGTGTGAGGGAGCTGGATTAACATCAGTACAGATACAGTCAGTAACACAGGGTGCTGGGGGAGAGAGAGGGGTTACTGAGTGACAGTGTGAGGGAGCTGGATTAACATCAGTACAGATACAGTCAGTAACACAGGGTGTTGGGGGAGAGAGAGGGGTTACTGAGTGACAGTGTGAGGGAGCTGGATTAACATCAGTACAGATACAGTCAGTAACACAGGGTGCTGGGGGAGAGGGGTTACTGAGTGAGAGTGTGAGGGAGCTGGATTAACATCAGTACAGATACAGTCAGTAACACAGGGTGCTGGGGGAGAGTGGTTACTGAGTGACAGTGTGAGGGAGCTGGATTAACATCAGTACAGATACAGTCAGTAACACAGGGTGCTGGGGGAGAGGGGTTACTGAGTGAGAGTGTGAGGGAGCTGGATTAACATCAGTACAGATACAGTCAGTAACACAGGGTGCTGGGGGAGAGGGGTTGCTGAGTGACAGTGTGAGGGAGCTGGATTAACATCAGTACAGATACAGTCAGTAACACAGGGTGCTGGGGGAGAGGGGTTCCTGAGTGACAGTGTGAGGGAGCTGGATTAACATCAGTACAGATACAGTCAGTAACACAGGGTGCTGGGGGAGAGGGGTTCCTGAGTGACATTGTGAGGGAGCTGCATTAACTTTAATCTGTCATGGTGGCCAGTGAGTGTCTGGGCTTCTAATGAGAATCTCAACGCTTTACAACTTTTTATTCACAGAAAATTGCGAATTCCAAGACGAAGTACCAGCCATTCATGAAAAAGAAAGTCTCGAAGGCTCAGTGCTTTTTGCTTCCTCACCCAGGAGAAGCGATTGCTCACAGCTCGACAGGGCACAGAAAAGGCAAGTGATTTAACGCACCGTCCCACAGGGGGAAAGGACAGTGTATCGAACGCACTGTGACACCCGGTCCCAGAGGGGGGAAAGGACAGTGTATCGAACGCACTGTGACACCTGGTCCCAGAGGGGGAAAGGACAGTGTATCTAACGCGCTGTGACACCCGGTCCCAGAGGGGGAAAGGACAGTGTATCTAACACACTGTGACACCCGGTCCCAGAGGGAGAAAGGACAGTGTATCTAACACACTGTGACACCCGGTCCCAGAGGGGGAAAGGACAGTGTATCTAACGCACTGTGACGCCTGGTCCCAGAGGGGGAAAGGACACTGTGTCTAACGCACTGTGACACCCGGTCCCAGAGGGGGAAAGGACAGTGTATCTAACACACTGACACCCGGTCCCAGAGGGGGAAAGGACAGTGTATCTAACGCACTGTGACACCCGGTCCCAGAGGGGGAAAGGACAGTGTATCTAACGCACTGTGACACCCGGTCCCAGAGGGGAAAGGACAGTGTATCTAACGCACTGTGACACCCGGTCCCAGAGGGGGAAAGGACATTGTATCTCAGGCACTGTGACACCCGGTCCCAGAGGAGGAAAGGACAGTGTATCTAACGCACTGTGACACCCGGTCCCAGAGGGGGAAAGGACAGTGTATCTAACGCACTGTGACACCCAGTCCCAGAGGGGGAAAGGACAGTGTATCTAACGCACTGTGACACCCAGTCCCAGAGGGGGAAAGGACAGTGTATCTAACGCACTGTGACACCCGGTCCCAGAGGGGGAAAGGACAGTGTATCTCAGGCACTGTGCACCCGGTCCCAGAGGGGGAAAGGACAGTGTATCGAACGCACTGTGACACCCAGTCCCAGAGGGGGAAAGGACAGTGTATCTAACGCACTGTGACACCTGGTCCCAGAGGGCGAAAGGACAGTGTATCTAACGCACTGTGACACCCGGTCCCAGAGGGGGAAAGGAAAATGTATCTAATGCACTGTGACACCCGGTCCCAGAGGGGGAAAGGACAGTGTATCTAACGCACTGTGACACCCGGTCCCAGAGGGGGAAAGGACAGTGCATCTAACACACTGTGACACCCGGTCCCAGAGGGGGAATGGACAGTGTATCTAACGCACTGTGACACCCGGTCCCAGAGGGGGAAAGGACAGTGTATCTAACGCACTGTGACACCCAGTCCCAGAGGGGGAAAGGACAGTGTATCTAACGCACTGTGACGCCTGGTCCCAGAGGGGGAAAGGACAGTGTATCTAACGCACTGTGACACCCGGTCCCAGAGGGGGAAAGGACAGTGTATCTAACGCACTGTGACGCCTGGTCCCAGAGGGGGAAAGGACAGTGTGTCTAACGCGCTGTGACACCCGGTCCCACAGGGGGTAAGGACAGTGTATCTAACGCACTGTGCCACCCGGTCCCAGAGGGGGAAAGGACAGTGTATCTAATGCACTGTGACATCCGGTCCCAGACGGTGAAAGGACAGTGTATCTCAGGCACTGCGACACCCGGTCCCAGAGGGGGAAAGGACACTGTGTCTAACGCACTGTGACACCCGGTCCCAGAGGGGGAAAGGACAGTGTGTCTAACGCACTGTGACACCCGGTCCCAGAGGGGGAAAGGACAGTGTATCGAACACACTGTGACACCCGGTCCCAGAGGGGGAAAGGACAGTGTATCTAACGCACTGTGACACCCGGTCCCAGATGGGGAAAGGACAGTGTATCTAACGCACTGTGACACCCGGTCCCAGAGGGGGAAAGGACAGTGTATCTAACGCACTGTGAAACCCGGTCCCAGAGGGGGAAAGGACAGTGTATCTAACGCACTGTGACACCCGGTCCCAAAGGGGGAACGGACAGTGTATCTAACACACTGACACCCGGTCCCCGAGGGGGAAAGGACAGTGTATCTAACGCACTGTGACACCCGGTCCCAGAGGGGGAAAGGACAGTGTATCTAACGCACTGTGACACCCGGTCCCAGAGGGGGAAAGGACAGTGTATCTAACGCACTGTGACACCCGGTCCCAGAGGGGGAAAGGACAGTGTATCTAACGCACTGTGACACCCGGTCCCAGAGGGGGAAAGGACAGTGTATCCAACGCACTGTGACACCCGGTCCCATAGGGGGAAAGGACAGTGTACCTAACGCACTGTGACACCCGGTCCCAGAGGGGGAAAGGACAGTGTATCTAACGCACTGTGACGCCTGGTCCCAGAGGGGGAAAGGACAGTGTGTCTAAAACACAGTGACACCCGGTCCCAGAGGGGGAAAGGACAGTGTATCTAACACACTGTGAAACCCGGTCCCAGAGGGGGAAAGGACAGTGTATCTAACGCACTGTGACACCCGGTCCCAGAGGGGGAAAGGACAGTGTATCTAACACACTGTGACACCCGGTCCCAGAGGGGGAAAGGGCAGTGTATCTAACGCACTGTGACACCCGGTCCCAGAGGGGGAAAGGACAGTGTATCTAACACACTGACACCCGGTCTCAGAGGGGGAAAGGACAGTGTATCTAACGCACTGTGACACCCGGTCCCAGAGGGGGAAAGGACAGTGTATCTAACGCACTGCGACACCCGGTCCCAGAGGGGAAAGGACAGTGTATCTAACGCACTGTGACCCCCGGTCCCAGAGGGGGAACGGACAGTGTATCTCAGGCACTGTGCACCCGGTCCCAGAGGGGGAAAGGAAAATGTATCTAACGCACTGAGACACCCGGTCCCAGAGGGGGAAAGGACAGTGTATCTAACACACTGTGACACCCGGTCCCAGAGGGGGAATGGACAGTGTATCTAAGGCACTGTGACATGCGGTCCCAGAGGGGGAAAGGACAGTGTATCTAACGCACTGTGACGCCCGGTCCCAGAGGGGGAAAGGACAGTGTATCTAACGCACTGTGACACCCGGTCCCAGAGGGGGGAAGGGACAGTGTATCTAACGCACTGTGACACCCGGTCCCAGAGGGGGAAAGGACAGTGTGTCTAACGCACTCTGACACCCGGTCCCAGAGGGGGAAAGGACAGTGTATCTAACGCGCTGTGACACCCGGTCCCAGAGGGGGAAAGGACAGTGTATCTAACACACTGTGACACCCGGTCCCAGAGGGAGAAAGGACAGTGTATCTAACACACTGTGATACCCGGTCCCAGAGGGGGAAAGGACAGTGTATCTAACGCACTGTGACGCCTGGTCCCAGAGGGGGAAAGGACAGTGTGTCTAACGCACTGTGACACCCGGTCCCGGAGGGGGAAAGGACAGTGTATCTAACACACTGACACCCGCTCCCAGAGGGGGAAAGGACAGTGTATCTAACGCACTGTGACACCCGGTCCCAGAGGGGGAAAGGACAGTGTATCTAACGCACTGTGACACCCGGTCCCAGAGGGGAAAGGACAGTGTATCTAACGCACTGTGACACCCGGTCCCAGAGGGGGAAAGGACAGTGTATCTCAGGCACTGTGCACCCGGTCCCAGAGGGGGAAAGGACAGTGTATCTAACGCACTGTGACACCCAGTCCCAGAGGGGGAAAGGACAGTGTATCTAACGCACTGTGACACCCAGTCCCAGAGGGGGAAAGGACAGTGTATCTAACGCACTGTGACACCCGGTCCCAGAGGGGGAAAGGACAGTGTATCTCAGGCACTGTGCACCCAGTCCCAGAGGGGGAAAGGACAGTGTATCTAACGCACTGTGACACCCAGTCCCAGAGGGGGAAAGGACAGTGTATCTAACGCACTGTGACACCTGGTCCCAGAGGGCGAAAGGACAGTGTATCTAACGCACTGTGACACCCGGTCCCAGAGGGGGAAAGGAAAATGTATCTAACGCACTGTGACACCCGGTCCCAGAGGGGGAAGGGACAGTGTATCTAACGCACTGTGACACCCGGTCCCAGAGGGGGAAAGGACAGTGCATCTAACACACTGTGACACCCGGTCCCAGAGGGGGAATGGACAGTGTATCTAACGCACTGTGACACCCGGTCCCAGAGGGGGAAAGGACAGTGTATCTAACGCACTGTGACACCCAGTCCCAGAGGGGGAAAGGACAGTGTATCTAACGCACTGTGACGCCTGGTCCCAGAGGGGGAAAGGACAGTGTATCTAACGCACTGTGACACCCGGTCCCAGAGGGGGAAAGGACAGTGTATCTAACGCACTGTGACGCCTGGTCCCAGAGGGGGAAAGGACAGTGTGTCTAACGCACTGTGACACCCGGTCCCAGAGGGGGAAAGGACAGTGTATCTAATGCACTGTGACATCCGGTCCCAGACGGTGAAAGGACAGTGTATCTCAGGCACTGCGACACCCGGTCCCAGAGGGGGAAAGGACACTGTGTCTAACGCACTGTGACACCCGGTCCCAGAGGGGGAAAGGACAGTGTGTCTAACGCACTGTGATACCCGGTCCCAGAGGGGGAAAGGACAGTGTATCGAACACACTGTGACACCCGGTCCCAAAGGGAAAACGGACAGTGTATCTAACGCACTGTGACACCCGGTCCCAGATGGGGAAAGGACAGTGTATCTAACGCACTGTGACACCCGGTCCCAGAGGGGGAAAGGACAGTGTATCTAACGCACTGTGACACCCGGTCCCAGAGGGGGAAAGGACAGTGTATCTAACACACTGACACCCGGTCCCCGAGAGGGAAAGGACAGTGTATCTAACGCACTGTGACACCCGGTCCCAGAGGGGGAAAGGACAGTGTATCTAACGCAGTGTGACACCCGGTCCCAGAGGGGGAAAGGACAGTGTATCTAACGCACTGTGACACCCGGTCCCAGAGGGGGAAAGGACAGTGTATCTAACGCACTGTGACACCCGGTCCCAGAGGGGGAAAGGACAGTGTATCCAACGCACTGTGACACCCGGTCCCATAGGGGGAAAGGACAGTGTACCTAACGCACTGTGACACCCGGTCCCAGAGGGGGAAAGGACAGTGTATCTAACGCACTGTGACGCCTGGTCCCAGAGGGGGAAAGGACAGTGTGTCTAACGCACTGTGACACCCGGTCCCAGCGGGGGAAAGGACAGTGTATCTAACACACTGTGACACCCGGTCCCAGAGGGGGAAAGGACAGTGTATCTAACGCACTGTGACACCCGGTCGCAGAGGGGGAAAGGACAGTGTATCTAACACACTGTGACACCCGGTCCCAGAGGGGGAAAGGGCAGTGTATCTAACGCACTGTGACACCCGGTCCCAGAGGGGGAAAGGACAGTGTATCTAACGCACTGCGACATCCGGTCCCAGAGGGGGAAAGGACAGTGTATCTAACGCACTGTGACACCCGGTCCCAGAGGGGAAAGGACAGTGTATCTAACGCACTGTGACCCCCGGTCCCAGAGGGGGAAAGGACAGTGTATCTCAGGCACTGTGACACCCGGTCCCAGAGGGGGAAAGGAAAATGTATCTAACGCACTGAGACACCCGGTCCCAGAGGGGGAAAGGACAGTGTATCTAACGCACTGTGACACCCGGTCCCAGAGGGGGAAAGGACAGTGTATCTAACACACTGTGACACCCGGTCCCAGAGGGGAAAGGACAGTGTATCTAACGCACTGTGACACCCGGTCCCAGAGGGGGAAAGGACATTGTATCTCAGGCACTGTGACACCCGGTCCCAGAGGAGGAAAGGACAGTGTATCTAACGCACTGTGACACCCGGTCCCAGAGGGGGAAAGGACAGTGTATCTAACACACTGTGACACCCGGTCCCAGAGGGGGAAAGGGCAGTGTATCTAACGCACTGTGACACCCGGTCCCAGAGGGGGAAAGGACAGTGTATCTAACACACTGACACCCGGTCTCAGAGGGGGAAAGGACAGTGTATCTAACGCACTGTGACACCCGGTCCCAGAGGGGGAAAGGACAGTGTATCTAACGCACTGCGACACCCGGTCCCAGAGGGGAAAGGACAGTGTATCTAACGCACTGTGACCCCCGGTCCCAGAGGGGGAACGGACAGTGTATCTCAGGCACTGTGCACCCGGTCCCAGAGGGGGAAAGGAAAATGTATCTAACGCACTGCGACACCCGGTCCCAGAGGGGGAAAGGACAGTGTATCTAACACACTGTGACACCCGGTCCCAGAGGGGGAATGGACAGTGTATCTAAGGCACTGTGACATGCGGTCCCAGAGGGGGAAAGGACAGTGTATCTAACGCACTGTGACGCCCGGTCCCAGAGGGGGAAAGGACAGTGTATCTAACGCACTGTGACACCCGGTCCCAGAGGGGGGAAAGGACAGTGTATCTAACGCACTGTGACACCCGGTCCCAGAGGGGGAAAGGACAGTGTGTCTAACGCACTCTGACACCCGGTCCCAGAGGGGGAAAGGACAGTGTATCTAACGCGCTGTGACACCCGGTCTCAGAGGGGGAAAGGACAGTGTATCTAACACACAGTGACACCCGGTCCCAGAGGGAGAAAGGACAGTGTATCTAACACACTGTGATACCCGGTCCCAGAGGGGGAAAGGACAGTGTATCTAACGCACTGTGACGCCTGGTCCCAGAGGGGGAAAGGACAGTGTGTCTAACGCACTGTGACACCCGGTCCCGGAGGGGGAAAGGACAGTGTATCTAACACACTGACACCCGGTCCCAGCGGGGGAAAGGACAGTGTATCTAACGCACTGTGACACCCGGTCCCAGAGGGGGAAAGGACAGTGTATCTAACGCACTGTGACACCCGGTCCCAGAGGGGGAAAGGACAGTGTATCTCAGGCACTGTGCACCCGGTTCCAGAGGGGGAAAGGACAGTGTATCTAACGCACTGTGACACCCAGTCCCAGAGGGGGAAAGGACAGTGTATCTAACGCACTGTGACACCCAGTCCCAGAGGGGGAAAGGACAGTGTATCTAACGCACTGTGACACCCGGTCCCAGAGGGGGAAAGGACAGTGTATCTCAGGCACTGTGCACCCAGTCCCAGAGGGGGAAAGGACAGTGTATCTAACGCACTGTGACACCCAGTCCCAGAGGGGGAAAGGACAGTGTATCTAACGCACTGTGACACCTGGTCCCAGAGGGCGAAAGGACAGTGTATCTAACGCACTGTGACACCCGGTCCCAGAGGGGGAAAGGGACAGTGTATCTAACGCACTGTGACACCCGGTCCCAGAGGGGGAAGGGACAGTGTATCTAAAGCACTGTGACACCCGGTCCCAGAGGGGGAAAGGACAGTGCATCTAACACACTGTGACACCCGGTCCCAGAGGGGGAATGGACAGTGTATCTAACGCACTGTGACACCCGGTCCCAGAGGGGGAAAGGACAGTGTATCTAACGCACTGTGACACCCAGTCCCAGAGGGGGAAAGGACAGTGTATCTAACGCACTGTGACGCCTGGTCCCAGAGGGGGAGAGGACAGTGTATCTAACGCACTGTGACACCCGGTCCCAGAGGGGGAAAGGACAGTGTATCTAACGCACTGTGACGCCTGGTCCCAGAGGGGGAAAGGACAGTGTGTCTAACGCACTGTGACACCCGGTCCCAGAGGGGGAAAGGACAGTGTATCTAATGCACTGTGACATCCGGTCCCAGACGGTGAAAGGACAGTGTATCTCAGGCACTGCGACACCCGGTCCCAGAGGGGGAAAGGACACTGTGTCTAACGCACTGTGACACCCGGTCCCAGAGGGGGAAAGGACAGTGTGTCTAACGCACTGTGATACCCGGTCCCAGAGGGGGAAAGGACAGTGTATCGAACACACTGTGACACCCGGTCCCAAAGGGAAAACGGACAGTGTATCTAACGCACTGTGACACCCGGTCCCAGATGGGGAAAGGACAGTGTATCTAACGCACTGTGACACCCGGTCCCAGAGGGGGAAAGGACAGTGTATCTAACGCACTGTGACACCCGGTCCCAGAGGGGGAAAGGACAGTGTATCTAACACACTGACACCCGGTCCCCGAGAGGGAAAGGACAGTGTATCTAACGCACTGTGACACCCGGTCCCAGAGGGGGAAAGGACAGTGTACCTAACGCACTGTGACACCCGGTCCCAGAGGGGGAAAGGACAGTGTATCTAACGCACTGTGACGCCTGGTCCCAGAGGGGGAAAGGACAGTGTGTCTAAAACACAGTGACACCCGGTCCCAGAGGGGGAAAGGACAGTGTATCTAACACACTGTGAAACCCGGTCCCAGAGGGGGAAAGGACAGTGTATCTAACGCACTGTGACACCCGGTCCCAGAGGGGGAAAGGACAGTGTATCTAACACACTGTGACACCCGGTCCCAGAGGGGGAAAGGGCAGTGTATCTAACGCACTGTGACACCCGGTCCCAGAGGGGGAAAGGACAGTGTATCTAACACACTGACACCCGGTCTCAGAGGGGGAAAGGACAGTGTATCTAACGCACTGTGACACCCGGTCCCAGAGGGGGAAAGGACAGTGTATCTAACGCACTGCGACACCCGGTCCCAGAGGGGAAAGGACAGTGTATCTAACGCACTGTGACCCCCGGTCCCAGAGGGGGAACGGACAGTGTATCTCAGGCACTGTGCACCCGGTCCCAGAGGGGGAAAGGAAAATGTATCTAACGCACTGAGACACCCGGTCCCAGAGGGGGAAAGGACAGTGTATCTAACACACTGTGACACCCGGTCCCAGAGGGGGAATGGACAGTGTATCTAAGGCACTGTGACATGCGGTCCCAGAGGGGGAAAGGACAGTGTATCTAACGCACTGTGACGCCCGGTCCCAGAGGGGGAAAGGACAGTGTATCTAACGCACTGTGACACCCGGTCCCAGAGGGGGGAAGGGACAGTGTATCTAACGCACTGTGACACCCGGTCCCAGAGGGGGAAAGGACAGTGTGTCTAACGCACTCTGACACCCGGTCCCAGAGGGGGAAAGGACAGTGTATCTAACGCGCTGTGACACCCGGTCCCAGAGGGGGAAAGGACAGTGTATCTAACACACTGTGACACCCGGTCCCAGAGGGAGAAAGGACAGTGTATCTAACACACTGTGATACCCGGTCCCAGAGGGGGAAAGGACAGTGTATCTAACGCACTGTGACGCCTGGTCCCAGAGGGGGAAAGGACAGTGTGTCTAACGCACTGTGACACCCGGTCCCGGAGGGGGAAAGGACAGTGTATCTAACACACTGACACCCGCTCCCAGAGGGGGAAAGGACAGTGTATCTAACGCACTGTGACACCCGGTCCCAGAGGGGGAAAGGACAGTGTATCTAACGCACTGTGACACCCGGTCCCAGAGGGGAAAGGACAGTGTATCTAACGCACTGTGACACCCGGTCCCAGAGGGGGAAAGGACAGTGTATCTCAGGCACTGTGCACCCGGTCCCAGAGGGGGAAAGGACAGTGTATCTAACGCACTGTGACACCCAGTCCCAGAGGGGGAAAGGACAGTGTATCTAACGCACTGTGACACCCAGTCCCAGAGGGGGAAAGGACAGTGTATCTAACGCACTGTGACACCCGGTCCCAGAGGGGGAAAGGACAGTGTATCTCAGGCACTGTGCACCCAGTCCCAGAGGGGGAAAGGACAGTGTATCTAACGCACTGTGACACCCAGTCCCAGAGGGGGAAAGGACAGTGTATCTAACGCACTGTGACACCTGGTCCCAGAGGGCGAAAGGACAGTGTATCTAACGCACTGTGACACCCGGTCCCAGAGGGGGAAAGGAAAATGTATCTAACGCACTGTGACACCCGGTCCCAGAGGGGGAAGGGACAGTGTATCTAACGCACTGTGACACCCGGTCCCAGAGGGGGAAAGGACAGTGCATCTAACACACTGTGACACCCGGTCCCAGAGGGGGAATGGACAGTGTATCTAACGCACTGTGACACCCGGTCCCAGAGGGGGAAAGGACAGTGTATCTAACGCACTGTGACACCCAGTCCCAGAGGGGGAAAGGACAGTGTATCTAACGCACTGTGACGCCTGGTCCCAGAGGGGGAAAGGACAGTGTATCTAACGCACTGTGACACCCGGTCCCAGAGGGGGAAAGGACAGTGTATCTAACGCACTGTGACGCCTGGTCCCAGAGGGGGAAAGGACAGTGTGTCTAACGCACTGTGACACCCGGTCCCAGAGGGGGAAAGGACAGTGTATCTAATGCACTGTGACATCCGGTCCCAGACGGTGAAAGGACAGTGTATCTCAGGCACTGCGACACCCGGTCCCAGAGGGGGAAAGGACACTGTGTCTAACGCACTGTGACACCCGGTCCCAGAGGGGGAAAGGACAGTGTGTCTAACGCACTGTGATACCCGGTCCCAGAGGGGGAAAGGACAGTGTATCGAACACACTGTGACACCCGGTCCCAAAGGGAAAACGGACAGTGTATCTAACGCACTGTGACACCCGGTCCCAGATGGGGAAAGGACAGTGTATCTAACGCACTGTGACACCCGGTCCCAGAGGGGGAAAGGACAGTGTATCTAACGCACTGTGACACCCAGTCCCAGAGGGGGAAAGGACAGTGTATCTAACACACTGACACCCGGTCCCCGAGAGGGAAAGGACAGTGTATCTAACGCACTGTGACACCCGGTCCCAGAGGGGGAAAGGACAGTGTATCTAACGCAGTGTGACACCCGGTCCCAGAGGGGGAAAGGACAGTGTATCTAACGCACTGTGACACCCGGTCCCAGAGGGGGAAAGGACAGTGTATCTAACGCACTGTGACACCCGGTCCCAGAGGGGGAAAGGACAGTGTATCCAACGCACTGTGACACCCGGTCCCATAGGGGGAAAGGACAGTGTACCTAACGCACTGTGACACCCGGTCCCAGAGGGGGAAAGGACAGTGTATCTAACGCACTGTGACGCCTGGTCCCAGAGGGGGAAAGGACAGTGTGTCTAACGCACTGTGACACCCGGTCCCAGCGGGGGAAAGGACAGTGTATCTAACACACTGTGACACCCGGTCCCAGAGGGGGAAAGGACAGTGTATCTAACGCACTGTGACACCCGGTCGCAGAGGGGGAAAGGACAGTGTATCTAACACACTGTGACACCCGGTCCCAGAGGGGGAAAGGGCAGTGTATCTAACGCACTGTGACACCCGGTCCCAGAGGGGGAAAGGACAGTGTATCTAACGCACTGCGACATCCGGTCCCAGAGGGGGAAAGGACAGTGTATCTAACGCACTGTGACACCCGGTCCCAGAGGGGAAAGGACAGTGTATCTAACGCACTGTGACCCCCGGTCCCAGAGGGGGAAAGGACAGTGTATCTCAGGCACTGTGACACCCGGTCCCAGAGGGGGAAAGGAAAATGTATCTAACGCACTGAGACACCCGGTCCCAGAGGGGGAAAGGACAGTGTATCTAACGCACTGTGACACCCGGTCCCAGAGGGGGAAAGGACAGTGTATCTAACACACTGTGACACCCGGTCCCAGAGGGGAAAGGACAGTGTATCTAACGCACTGTGACACCCGGTCCCAGAGGGGGAAAGGACATTGTATCTCAGGCACTGTGACACCCGGTCCCAGAGGAGGAAAGGACAGTGTATCTAACGCACTGTGACACCCGGTCCCAGAGGGGGAAAGGACAGTGTATCTAACACACTGTGACACCCGGTCCCAGAGGGGGAAAGGGCAGTGTATCTAACGCACTGTGACACCCGGTCCCAGAGGGGGAAAGGACAGTGTATCTAACACACTGACACCCGGTCTCAGAGGGGGAAAGGACAGTGTATCTAACGCACTGTGACACCCGGTCCCAGAGGGGGAAAGGACAGTGTATCTAACGCACTGCGACACCCGGTCCCAGAGGGGAAAGGACAGTGTATCTAACGCACTGTGACCCCCGGTCCCAGAGGGGGAACGGACAGTGTATCTCAGGCACTGTGCACCCGGTCCCAGAGGGGGAAAGGAAAATGTATCTAACGCACTGCGACACCCGGTCCCAGAGGGGGAAAGGACAGTGTATCTAACACACTGTGACACCCGGTCCCAGAGGGGGAATGGACAGTGTATCTAAGGCACTGTGACATGCGGTCCCAGAGGGGGAAAGGACAGTGTATCTAACGCACTGTGACGCCCGGTCCCAGAGGGGGAAAGGACAGTGTATCTAACGCACTGTGACACCCGGTCCCAGAGGGGGGAAAGGACAGTGTATCTAACGCACTGTGACACCCGGTCCCAGAGGGGGAAAGGACAGTGTGTCTAACGCACTCTGACACCCGGTCCCAGAGGGGGAAAGGACAGTGTATCTAACGCGCTGTGACACCCGGTCTCAGAGGGGGAAAGGACAGTGTATCTAACACACAGTGACACCCGGTCCCAGAGGGAGAAAGGACAGTGTATCTAACACACTGTGATACCCGGTCCCAGAGGGGGAAAGGACAGTGTATCTAACGCACTGTGACGCCTGGTCCCAGAGGGGGAAAGGACAGTGTGTCTAACGCACTGTGACACCCGGTCCCGGAGGGGGAAAGGACAGTGTATCTAACACACTGACACCCGGTCCCAGCGGGGGAAAGGACAGTGTATCTAACGCACTGTGACACCCGGTCCCAGAGGGGGAAAGGACAGTGTATCTAACGCACTGTGACACCCGGTCCCAGAGGGGGAAAGGACAGTGTATCTCAGGCACTGTGCACCCGGTTCCAGAGGGGGAAAGGACAGTGTATCTAACGCACTGTGACACCCAGTCCCAGAGGGGGAAAGGACAGTGTATCTAACGCACTGTGACACCCAGTCCCAGAGGGGGAAAGGACAGTGTATCTAACGCACTGTGACACCCGGTCCCAGAGGGGGAAAGGACAGTGTATCTCAGGCACTGTGCACCCAGTCCCAGAGGGGGAAAGGACAGTGTATCTAACGCACTGTGACACCCAGTCCCAGAGGGGGAAAGGACAGTGTATCTAACGCACTGTGACACCTGGTCCCAGAGGGCGAAAGGACAGTGTATCTAACGCACTGTGACACCCGGTCCCAGAGGGGGAAAGGGACAGTGTATCTAACGCACTGTGACACCCGGTCCCAGAGGGGGAAGGGACAGTGTATCTAAAGCACTGTGACACCCGGTCCCAGAGGGGGAAAGGACAGTGCATCTAACACACTGTGACACCCGGTCCCAGAGGGGGAATGGACAGTGTATCTAACGCACTGTGACACCCGGTCCCAGAGGGGGAAAGGACAGTGTATCTAACGCACTGTGACACCCAGTCCCAGAGGGGGAAAGGACAGTGTATCTAACGCACTGTGACGCCTGGTCCCAGAGGGGGAGAGGACAGTGTATCTAACGCACTGTGACACCCGGTCCCAGAGGGGGAAAGGACAGTGTATCTAACGCACTGTGACGCCTGGTCCCAGAGGGGGAAAGGACAGTGTGTCTAACGCACTGTGACACCCGGTCCCAGAGGGGGAAAGGACAGTGTATCTAATGCACTGTGACATCCGGTCCCAGACGGTGAAAGGACAGTGTATCTCAGGCACTGCGACACCCGGTCCCAGAGGGGGAAAGGACACTGTGTCTAACGCACTGTGACACCCGGTCCCAGAGGGGGAAAGGACAGTGTGTCTAACGCACTGTGATACCCGGTCCCAGAGGGGGAAAGGACAGTGTATCGAACACACTGTGACACCCGGTCCCAAAGGGAAAACGGACAGTGTATCTAACGCACTGTGACACCCGGTCCCAGATGGGGAAAGGACAGTGTATCTAACGCACTGTGACACCCGGTCCCAGAGGGGGAAAGGACAGTGTATCTAACGCACTGTGACACCCGGTCCCAGAGGGGGAAAGGACAGTGTATCTAACACACTGACACCCGGTCCCCGAGAGGGAAAGGACAGTGTATCTAACGCACTGTGACACCCGGTCCCAGAGGGGGAAAGGACAGTGTATCTAACGCAGTGTGACACCCGGTCCCAGAGGGGGAAAGGACAGTGTATCTAACGCACTGTGACACCCGGTCCCAGAGGGGGAAAGGACAGTGTATCTAATGCACTGTGACATCCGGTCCCAGACGGTGAAAGGACAGTGTATCTCAGGCACTGCGACACCCGGTCCCAGAGGTGGAAAGGACACTGTGTCTAACGCACTGTGACACCCGGTCCCAGAGGGGGAAAGGACAGTGTGTCTAACGCACTGTGACACCCGGTCCCAGAGGGGGAAAGGACAGTGTATCGAACACACTGTGACACCCGGTCCCAGAGGGGGAAAGGACAGTGTATCTAACGCACTGTTACACCCGGTCCCAGAGGGGGAAAGGACAGTGTATCTAACGCACTGTGACACCCGGTCCCAGAGGGGAAGAGGACAGTGTATCTAACACACTGATACCCGGTCCCCGAGGGGGAAAGGACAGTGTATCTAACGCACTGTGACACCCGGTCCCAGAGGGGGAAAGGACAGTGTATCTAACGCACTGTGACACCCGGTCCCAGAGGGGGAAAGGACAGTGTATCTAACGCACTGTGACACCCGGTCCCAGAGGGGGAAAGGACAGTGTATCTAACGCACTGTGACACCCGGTCCCAGAGGGGGAAAGGACAGTGTATCCAACGCACTGTGACACCCGGTCCCAGAGGGGGAAAGGACAGTGTACCTAACGCACTGTGACACCCGGTCCCAGAGGGGGGAAAGGACAGTGTGTCTAACGCACTGTCACCCCGTCCCAGAGGGGGAAAGGACAGTGTATCTAACGCACTGTGACACCCGGTCCCAGAGGGGGAAAGGACAGTGTATCTAACGCACTGTGACACCCGGTCCCAGAGGGGGAAAGGACAGTGTATCTAACGCACTGTGACACCCGGTCCCAGAGGGGGGAAAGGACAGTGTATCTAACGCACTGTGACACCCGGTCCCAGAGGGGGAAAGGACAGTGTATCTAACGCACTGTGACACCCGGTCCTTGAGGGGGAAAGGACAGTGTATCTAACGCACTGTGACACCCGGTCCTTGAGGGGGAAAGGACAGTGTATCTAACGCACTGTGACACCCGGTCCCAGAGGGGGAAAGGACAGTGTATCTAACGCACTGTGACACCCGGTCCTTGAGGGGGAAAGGACAGTGTATCTAACGCACTGTGACACCCGGTCCCAGAGGGGGGAAAGGACAGTGTATCTAACGCACTGTGACACCCGGTCCCAGAGGGGGAAAGGACAGTGTATCTAACGCACTGTGACACCCGGTCCTTGAGGGGGAAAGGACAGTGTATCTAACGCACTGTGACACCCGGCCCTTGAGGGGGAAAGGACAGTGTATCTAACGCACTGTGACACCCGGTCCCAGAGGGGGAAAGGACAGTGTATCTAACGCACTGTGACACCCGGTCCCAGAGGGGGAAAGGACGATGTATCTAAATTTCTGCTCCCTTTTAGAAATGACGGAGAGATTCAGACATTACCTGCTGGAATACTTTCGTTGTGTCTTGGATTCTCTGCCAATGAGTGGATGGAGAGACATGTCTGGCTCGATCCTGACCTGTCGTCAGTTGTTTGATCAGATCAAGGTATTTTGTCATGATACTGTACTTTGTTTGCCGTGCGTTTGTCTTTGTGAGTTTGAGAGTATGTGTCTGTCTCTAACTATGTCTCTGACATTCCTTTGCTGTTCGTTTGCCTGTGCTTTGGGATATTTGATTCAGCACATGCACTCTATTTCCATGTCTCAGTGCCAACATTGACACTAAACACACACTTCTTATGTTGCTGCATGTGTGATCGTGAATATGGGCTTTCTTTTCCATTTTCCCATCTTGCCTTTACACTGCTGTCTGGGTCCAGAATTCTTGTCCATCCCTAATTGCCCCTTAAGATGCTGGTGGGTGAAACATCTTCTTGCAGTCCCCGTTTGTCGTGTAGGTACACCCACAGTGCTGGTAGGGAGGGACTTTGAGGATTTTGACCCCAGCGACAGCGAGGGAACGGCCGATATGTCTCTAAGTCAGGCTGGTGTGTGGGGAGGGGGGCTCGGAGCGGGAACTTGCAGGTGGTGGGTGTTCCCCATGCATCTGCTGCCCCCCCTTTGCCTTTCTAGGTGGGTGCAGAGGGTGGGTTTGGAAGGTGCTGTTGAAGGAGCCTTGGCGAGTCGCTGTGGGGCATCTTGTAGACGGTACACACGGCTGCCGCTGTGCGTGGGTGGTGGAGGGAGTGAGTGTTTGTGGTTAGCGTGTCGATCGAGCGGGGAGGGGAGGCTGCTTTGTCCTGGATGGTGTGGAGCTTCTCCAGTGTTGTCGGGAGCCGCACTCATCCAGGCGAGTGGAGAGTGTCCCATCACACTCCTGACTTGTGTCCTTGTGGATGGTGGGACAGACTTTGGGAGGGGGGAGTCAGGAGGTGAGTTACTCTCCGCAGGATTCCGAGCCTCTGACCTGCTCTGGGAGCCACAGGATTTATACAGCTGGGTCCCAGTTCAGTTTCTGGTCACTGGGAACCCCCAGGATGTTGAGATTGCGGAGGGGGATTCAGTGATGGTGATGCCACAGAATGTCAAGGGGGAGATGGTTAGTATATGAAGTGTATAGCACAGTACAGGTATCTCTCATGGGGGGAGAGGGGAGAGACACTGTGTCACAGTGAGAGGCAAGCGAGACACTGGGTCACAGTGAGAGGAGAGACAC
The DNA here is from genome assembly GCF_964213995.1 of Mustelus asterias. NCBI lineage: Eukaryota > Metazoa > Chordata > Chondrichthyes > Carcharhiniformes > Triakidae > Mustelus > Mustelus asterias. The sequence goes on from NW_027590500.1 coordinate 254,487, forward strand.
TGGGTCACAGTGAGAGGGGAGAGACACTGGGTCACAGTGGGAGGGGAGAGAGACACTGGGTCACAGTGAGAGAGGAGAGACACTGGGTCACAGTGAGAGGGGAGAGACACTGGGTCACAGTGAGAGGGGAGAGACACTGGGTCACAGTGAGAGGGGAGAGACACTGGGTCACAGTGAGAGGGGAGAGAGACACTGGGTCACAGTGAGAGGGGAGAGAGACACTGGGTCACAGTGCGAGGGGAGAGAGACACTGGGTCACAGTGCGAGGGGAGAGAGACACTGGGTCACAGTGCGAGGGGAGAGAGACACTGGGTCACAGTGAGAGGGGAGAGAGACACTGGGTCACAGTGAGAGGGGAGAGAGACACTGGGTCACAGTGAGAGGGGAGAGAGACACTGGGTCACAGTGAGAGGGGAGAGACACTGGGTCACAGTGAGAGGAGAGAGAGACACTGGGTCACAGTGAGAGGGGAGAGAGACACTGGGTCACAGTGAGAGGGGAGAGAGACACTGGGTCACAGTGCGAGGGGAGAGAGACACTGGGTCACGGTGCGAGGGGAGAGAGACACTGGGTCACAGTGCGAGGGGAGAGAGACACTGGGTCACAGTGAGAGGGGAGAGAGACACTGGGTCACAGTGAGAGGGGAGAGAGACACTGGGTCACGGTGCGAGGGGAGAGAGACACTGGGTCACAGTGCGAGGGGAGAGAGACACTGGGTCACAGTGAGAGGGGAGAGAGACACTGGGTCACAGTGAGAGGGGAGAGACACTGGGTCACAGTGAGAGGGGAGAGAGACACTGGGTCACAGTGAGGGGGAGAGAGACACTGGGTCACAGTGAGAGTGGAGAGACACTGGGTCACAGTGAGAGGGGAGACACTGGGTCACAGTGAGAGGGGAGACACTGGGTCACAGTGAGAGGGGAGAGAGTCACTGGGTCACAGTGAGAGGAGAGAGACACTGGGTCACAGTGAGAGGGGAGAGAGACACTGGGTCACAGTGAGAGGGGAGAGACACTGGGTCACAGTGAGAGGGGAGAGACACTGGGTCACAGTGAGAGGGGAGAGACACTGGGTCACAGTGAGAGGGGAGAGAGTCACTGGGTCACAGTGAGAGGAGAGAGAGACACTGGGTCACAGTGAGAGGGGAGAGACACTGGGTCACAGTGAGAGGGGAGAGAGACACTGGGTCACAGTGAGAGGGGAGAGAGTCACTGGGTCACAGCGAGAGGGGAGAGAGACACTGGGTCACAGTGAGAGGGGAGAGAGACACTGGATCACAGTGAGAGGGGAGAGAGACACTGGGTCACAGTGAGAGGGGTGAGAGACACTGGGTCACAGTGAGAGGGGAGAGAGACACTGGGTCACAGTGAGAGGGGAGAGAGACACTGGGTCACAGTGAGAGGAGGGAGAGACACTGGGTCACAGTGAGAGGAGGGAGAGACACTGGGTCACAGTGAGAGGGGATAGACACTGGGTAACAGTGAGAGGAGAGAAACTGGGTCACAGTGAGAGGGGATAGACACTGGGTAACAGTGAGAGGAGAGACACTGGGTCACAGTGAGAGGGGAGAGACACTGGGTCACAGTGAGGGGAGAGAAACTGGGTCACAGTGAGAGGGGATAGACACTGGGTCACAGTGAGAGGAGAGAGACACTGGGTCACAGTGAGGGGAGAGAGACACTGGGACACAGTGAGAGGGGAGAGAGACACTGGGTCACAGTGAGAGGGGATAGACACTGGGTAACAGTGAGAGGAGAGACACTGGGTAACAGTGAGAGGAGAGAGACACTGGATCACAGCGAGAGGGGAGAGACACTGGGTCACAGTGAGAGGAGAGACACTGGGTCACAGTGAGAGGGGAGACACTGGGTCACAGTGAGAGGAGAGACACTGGGTCACAGTGAGAGGGGAGAGAGACACTGGGTCACAGTGAGAGGGGAGAGACACTGGGTCACAGTGAGAGGAGAGACACTGGGTCACAGTGAGAGGGGAGAGAGACACTGGGTCACAGTGAGGGGAGAGACACTGGGTCACAGTGAGAGGGGAGAGACACTGGATCACAGTGAGAGGGGAGAGACACTGGATCACAGTGAGAGGGGAGAGACACTGGGACACAGTGAGAGGGGAGAGAGACACTGGGTCACAGTGAGAGGGGATAGACACTGGGTAACAGTGAGAGGGGATAGACACTGGGTAACAGTGAGAGGAGAGAGACGCTGCGTCACAGCGAGAGGAGAGAGAGACACTGGGTCACAGTGAGAGGGGAGAGACACTGGGTCACAATGAGAGGGGAGAGACACTGGATCACAGTGAGAGGGGAGAGACACTGGATCACAGTGAGAGGGGAGAGACACTGGGTCACAGTGAGAGGGGAGAGAGACACTGGGTCACAGTGAGAGGGGAGAGAGACACTGGGTCACAGTGAGAGGGGAGAGAGACACTGGGTCACAGCGAGAGGGGAGAGAGACACTGGGTCACAGTGAGAGGGGAGAGAGACACTGGGTCACAGTGAGAGGGGAGAAAGTCACTGGGTCACAGCGAGAGGGGAGAGAGACACTGGGTCACAGCGAGAGGGGAGAGACACTGGGTCACAGTGAGAGGAGAGAGACACTGGGTCACAGTGAGAGGGGAGAGAGACACTGGGTCACAGCGAGAGGGGAGAGACACTGGGTCACAGTGAGAGGGGAGAGAGACACTGGGTCACAGTGAGAGGGGAGAGAGACACTGGGTCACAGTGAGAGGGGAGAGAGACACTGGGTCACAGTGAGAGGGGAGAAAGTCACTGGGTCACAGCGAGAGAGGAGAGAGACACTGGGTCACAGTGAGAGGGGAGAGAGACACTGGGTCACAGCGAGAGAGGAGAGACACTGGGCCACAGTGACAGGAGAGACACTGGGTCACAGTGAGAGGGGAGAGACACTGGGTCACAGTGAGAGGGGAGAGAGACGCTAGGTCACAGCGAAAGGGGAGAGACACTGGGTCACAGCGAGAGGGGAGAGAGACACTGGGTCACAGCGAGAGGGGAGAGACACTGGGTCACAGTGAGAGGGGAGAGACACTGGGTCACAGTGAGTGGGGAGAGACACTGGGTCACAGTGAGAGGGGAGAGACACTGGGTCACAGTGAGAGGAGAGAGACACTGGGTCACAGTGAGAGGAGAGACACTGGGTCACAGTGAGAGGAGAGACACTGGGTCACAGTGAGAGGGGAGAGACACTGGGTCACAGTGAGAGGGGAGAGAGACGCTGGGTCACAGCGAGAGGGGAGAGACACTGGGTCACAGTGAGAGGGGGGAGAGACACTGGATCACAGTGAGAGGGGAGAGAGACACTGGGTCACAGCGAGAGGGGAGAGACACTGGGTCACAGTGAGAGGGGAGAGACACTGGGTCACAGTGAGAGGGGAGAGACACTGGGTCACAGTGAGAGGAGAGACACTGGGTCACAGTGAGAGGGGAGAGACACTGGGTCACAGTGAGAGGGGGGAGAGACACTGGGTCACAATGAGAGGGGAGAGAGACACTGGGTCACAGTGAGAGGGGAGAGACACTGGGTCACAGTGAGAGGGGAGAGACACTGGGTCACAGTGAGAGGGGAGAGACACTGGGTCACAGTGAGAGGGGAGAGACACTGGGTCACAGTGAGAGGGGAGAGACACTGGGTCACAGTGAGAGGGGAGAGACACTGGGTCACAGTGAGAGGGGAGAGACACTGGGTCACAGTGAGAGGGGAGAGACACTGGGTCACAGTGAGAGGAGAGACACTGGGTCACAGTGAGAGGGGAGAGACACTGGGTCACAGTGAGAGGGGAGAGACACTGGATCACAGTGAGAGGGGGGAGAGACACTGGGTCACAATGAGAGGGGAGAGAGACACTGGGTCACAGTGAGAGGGGAGAGACACTGGGTCACAGTGAGAGGGGAGAGACACTGGGTCACAGTGAGAGGAGAGACACTGGGTCACAGTGAGAGGGGAGAGACACTGGGTCACAGTGAGAGGGGAGAGAGACGCTGGGTCACAGCGAGAGGGGAGAGACACTGGGTCACAGTGAGAGGGGGGAGAGACACTGGGTCACAATGAGAGGGGAGAGAGACACTGGGTCACAATGAGAGGGGAGAGACACTGGGTCACAGTGAGAGGGGAGAGACACTGGATCACAGTGAGAGGGGGGAGAGACACTGGGTCACAATGAGAGGGGAGAGAGACACTGGGTCACAGTGAGAGGGGAGAGACACTGGGTCACAGTGCGAGGGGAGAGAGACACTGGGTCACGGTGCGAGGGGAGAGAGACACTGGGTCACAGTGCGAGGGGAGAGAGACACTGGGTCACAGTGAGAGGGGAGAGAGACACTGGGTCACAGTGAGAGGGGAGAGAGACACTGGGTCACGGTGCGAGGGGAGAGAGACACTGGGTCACAGTGCGAGGGGAGAGAGACACTGGGTCACAGTGAGAGGGGAGAGAGACACTGGGTCACAGTGAGAGGGGAGAGACACTGGGTCACAGTGAGAGGGGAGAGAGACACTGGGTCACAGTGAGGGGGAGAGAGACACTGGGTCACAGTGAGAGTGGAGAGACACTGGGTCACAGTGAGAGGGGAGACACTGGGTCACAGTGAGAGGGGAGACACTGGGTCACAGTGAGAGGGGAGAGAGTCACTGGGTCACAGTGAGAGGAGAGAGACACTGGGTCACAGTGAGAGGGGAGAGAGACACTGGGTCACAGTGAGAGGGGAGAGACACTGGGTCACAGTGAGAGGGGAGAGACACTGGGTCACAGTGAGAGGGGAGAGACACTGGGTCACAGTGAGAGGGGAGAGAGTCACTGGGTCACAGTGAGAGGAGAGAGAGACACTGGGTCACAGTGAGAGGGGAGAGACACTGGGTCACAGTGAGAGGGGAGAGAGACACTGGGTCACAGTGAGAGGGGAGAGAGTCACTGGGTCACAGCGAGAGGGGAGAGAGACACTGGGTCACAGTGAGAGGGGAGAGAGACACTGGATCACAGTGAGAGGGGAGAGAGACACTGGGTCACAGTGAGAGGGGTGAGAGACACTGGGTCACAGTGAGAGGGGAGAGAGACACTGGGTCACAGTGAGAGGGGAGAGAGACACTGGGTCACAGTGAGAGGAGGGAGAGACACTGGGTCACAGTGAGAGGAGGGAGAGACACTGGGTCACAGTGAGAGGGGATAGACACTGGGTAACAGTGAGAGGAGAGAAACTGGGTCACAGTGAGAGGGGATAGACACTGGGTAACAGTGAGAGGAGAGACACTGGGTCACAGTGAGAGGGGAGAGACACTGGGTCACAGTGAGGGGAGAGAAACTGGGTCACAGTGAGAGGGGATAGACACTGGGTCACAGTGAGAGGAGAGAGACACTGGGTCACAGTGAGGGGAGAGAGACACTGGGACACAGTGAGAGGGGAGAGAGACACTGGGTCACAGTGAGAGGGGATAGACACTGGGTAACAGTGAGAGGAGAGACACTGGGTAACAGTGAGAGGAGAGAGACACTGGATCACAGCGAGAGGGGAGAGACACTGGGTCACAGTGAGAGGAGAGACACTGGGTCACAGTGAGAGGGGAGACACTGGGTCACAGTGAGAGGAGAGACACTGGGTCACAGTGAGAGGGGAGAGAGACACTGGGTCACAGTGAGAGGGGAGAGACACTGGGTCACAGTGAGAGGAGAGACACTGGGTCACAGTGAGAGGGGAGAGAGACACTGGGTCACAGTGAGGGGAGAGACACTGGGTCACAGTGAGAGGGGAGAGACACTGGATCACAGTGAGAGGGGAGAGACACTGGATCACAGTGAGAGGGGAGAGACACTGGGACACAGTGAGAGGGGAGAGAGACACTGGGTCACAGTGAGAGGGGATAGACACTGGGTAACAGTGAGAGGGGATAGACACTGGGTAACAGTGAGAGGAGAGAGACGCTGCGTCACAGCGAGAGGAGAGAGAGACACTGGGTCACAGTGAGAGGGGAGAGACACTGGGTCACAATGAGAGGGGAGAGACACTGGATCACAGTGAGAGGGGAGAGACACTGGATCACAGTGAGAGGGGAGAGACACTGGGTCACAGTGAGAGGGGAGAGAGACACTGGGTCACAGTGAGAGGGGAGAGAGACACTGGGTCACAGTGAGAGGGGAGAGAGACACTGGGTCACAGCGAGAGGGGAGAGAGACACTGGGTCACAGTGAGAGGGGAGAGAGACACTGGGTCACAGTGAGAGGGGAGAAAGTCACTGGGTCACAGCGAGAGGGGAGAGAGACACTGGGTCACAGCGAGAGGGGAGAGACACTGGGTCACAGTGAGAGGAGAGAGACACTGGGTCACAGTGAGAGGGGAGAGAGACACTGGGTCACAGCGAGAGGGGAGAGACACTGGGTCACAGTGAGAGGGGAGAGAGACACTGGGTCACAGTGAGAGGGGAGAGAGACACTGGGTCACAGTGAGAGGGGAGAGAGACACTGGGTCACAGTGAGAGGGGAGAAAGTCACTGGGTCACAGCGAGAGAGGAGAGAGACACTGGGTCACAGTGAGAGGGGAGAGAGACACTGGGTCACAGCGAGAGAGGAGAGACACTGGGCCACAGTGACAGGAGAGACACTGGGTCACAGTGAGAGGGGAGAGACACTGGGTCACAGTGAGAGGGGAGAGAGACGCTAGGTCACAGCGAAAGGGGAGAGACACTGGGTCACAGCGAGAGGGGAGAGAGACACTGGGTCACAGCGAGAGGGGAGAGACACTGGGTCACAGTGAGAGGGGAGAGACACTGGGTCACAGTGAGTGGGGAGAGACACTGGGTCACAGTGAGAGGGGAGAGACACTGGGTCACAGTGAGAGGAGAGAGACACTGGGTCACAGTGAGAGGAGAGACACTGGGTCACAGTGAGAGGAGAGACACTGGGTCACAGTGAGAGGGGAGAGACACTGGGTCACAGTGAGAGGGGAGAGAGACGCTGGGTCACAGCGAGAGGAGAGAGACACTGGGTCACAGTGAGAGGGGGGAGAGACACTGGATCACAGTGAGAGGGGAGAGAGACACTGGGTCACAGCGAGAGGGGAGAGACACTGGGTCACAGTGAGAGGGGAGAGACACTGGGTCACAGTGAGAGGGGAGAGACACTGGGTCACAGTGAGAGGAGAGACACTGGGTCACAGTGAGAGGGGAGAGACACTGGGTCACAGTGAGAGGGGGGAGAGACACTGGGTCACAATGAGAGGGGAGAGAGACACTGGGTCACAGTGAGAGGGGAGAGACACTGGGTCACAGTGAGAGGGGAGAGACACTGGGTCACAGTGAGAGGGGAGAGACACTGGGTCACAGTGAGAGGGGAGAGACACTGGGTCACAGTGAGAGGGGAGAGACACTGGGTCACAGTGAGAGGGGAGAGACACTGGGTCACAGTGAGAGGGGAGAGACACTGGGTCACAGTGAGAGGGGAGAGACACTGGGTCACAGTGAGAGGAGAGACACTGGGTCACAGTGAGAGGGGAGAGACACTGGGTCACAGTGAGAGGGGAGAGACACTGGATCACAGTGAGAGGGGGGAGAGACACTGGGTCACAATGAGAGGGGAGAGAGACACTGGGTCACAGTGAGAGGGGAGAGACACTGGGTCACAGTGAGAGGGGAGAGACACTGGGTCACAGTGAGAGGAGAGACACTGGGTCACAGTGAGAGGGGAGAGACACTGGGTCACAGTGAGAGGGGAGAGAGACGCTGGGTCACAGCGAGAGGGGAGAGACACTGGGTCACAGTGAGAGGGGGGAGAGACACTGGGTCACAATGAGAGGGGAGAGAGACACTGGGTCACAATGAGAGGGGAGAGACACTGGGTCACAGTGAGAGGGGAGAGACACTGGGTCACAGTGAGAGGAGAGACACTGGGTCACAGTGAGAGGGGAGACACTGGGTCACAGTGAGAGGAGAGACACTGGGTCACAGTGAGAGGGGAGAGAGACACTGGGTCACAGTGAGAGGGGAGAGACACTGGGTCACAGTGAGAGGAGAGACACTGGGTCACAGTGAGAGGGGAGAGAGACACTGGGTCACAGTGAGGGGAGAGACACTGGGTCACAGTGAGAGGGGAGAGACACTGGATCACAGTGAGAGGGGAGAGACACTGGATCACAGTGAGAGGGGAGAGACACTGGGACACAGTGAGAGGGGAGAGAGACACTGGGTCACAGTGAGAGGGGATAGACACTGGGTAACAGTGAGAGGGGATAGACACTGGGTAACAGTGAGAGGAGAGAGACGCTGCGTCACAGCGAGAGGAGAGAGAGACACTGGGTCACAGTGAGAGGGGAGAGACACTGGATCACAGTGAGAGGGGAGAGACACTGGATCACAGTGAGAGGGGAGAGACACTGGGTCACAGTGAGAGGGGAGAGAGACACTGGGTCACAGTGAGAGGGGAGAGAGACACTGGGTCACAGTGAGAGGGGAGAGAGACACTGGGTCACAGCGAGAGGGGAGAGAGACACTGGGTCACAGTGAGAGGGGAGAGAGACACTGGGTCACAGTGAGAGGGGAGAAAGTCACTGGGTCACAGCGAGAGGGGAGAGAGACACTGGGTCACAGCGAGAGGGGAGAGACACTGGGTCACAGTGAGAGGAGAGAGACACTGGGTCACAGTGAGAGGGGAGAGAGACACTGGGTCACAGCGAGAGGGGAGAGACACTGGGTCACAGTGAGAGGGGAGAGAGACACTGGGTCACAGTGAGAGGGGAGAGAGACACTGGGTCACAGTGAGAGGGGAGAAAGTCACTGGGTCACAGCGAGAGAGGAGAGAGACACTGGGTCACAGTGAGAGGGGAGAGAGACACTGGGTCACAGCGAGAGAGGAGAGACACTGGGTCACAGTGAGAGGAGAGACACTGGGTCACAGTGAGAGGGGAGAGACACTGGGTCACAGTGAGAGGGGAGAGAGACGCTAGGTCACAGCGAAAGGGGAGAGACACTGGGTCACAGCGAGAGGGGAGAGAGACACTGGGTCACAGCGAGAGGGGAGAGACACTGGGTCACAGTGAGAGGGGAGAGACACTGGGTCACAGTGAGAGGGGAGAGACACTGGGTCACAGTGAGAGGGGAGAGACACTGGGTCACAGTGAGAGGAGAGAGACACTGGGTCACAGTGAGAGGAGAGACACTGGGTCACAGTGAGAGGAGAGACACTGGGTCACAGTGAGAGGGGAGAGACACTGGGTCACAGTGAGAGGGGAGAGAGACACTGGGTCACAGTGAGGGGAGAGACACTGGGTCACAGTGAGAGGGGAGAGACACTGGATCACAGTGAGAGAGGAGAGACACTGGATCACAGTGAGAGGGGAGAGACACTGGGACACAGTGAGAGGGGAGAGAGACACTGGGACACAGTGAGAGGGGAGAGAGACACTGGGTCACAGTGAGAGGGGATAGACACTGGGTAACAGTGAGAGGGGATAGACACTGGGTAACAGTGAGAGGAGAGAGACACTGGGTCACAGTGAGAGGAGAGACACTGGGTCACAGTGAGAGGAGAGACACTGGGTCACAGTGAGAGGAGAGACACTGGGTCACAGTGAGAGGGGAGAGAGACACTGGGTCACAGTGAGGGGAGAGACACTGGGTCACAGTGAGAGGGGAGAGACACTGGATCACAGTGAGAGGGGAGAGACACTGGATCACAGTGAGAGGGGAGAGACACTGGGACACAGTGAGAGGGGAGAGAGACACTGGGTCACAGTGAGAGGGGATAGACACTGGGTAACAGTGAGAGGGGATAGACACTGGGTAACAGTGAGAGGAGAGAGACGCTGCGTCACAGCGAGAGGAGAGAGAGACACTGGGTCACAGTGAGAGGGGAGAGACACTGGGTCACAATGAGAGGGGAGAGACACTGGATCACAGTGAGAGGGGAGAGACACTGGATCACAGTGAGAGGGGAGAGACACTGGGTCACAGTGAGAGGGGAGAGAGACACTGGGTCACAGTGAGAGGGGAGAGAGACACTGGGTCACAGTGAGAGGGGAGAGAGACACTGGGTCACAGCGAGAGGGGAGAGAGACACTGGGTCACAGTGAGAGGGGAGAGAGACACTGGGTCACAGTGAGAGGGGAGAAAGTCACTGGGTCACAGCGAGAGGGGAGAGAGACACTGGGTCACAGCGAGAGGGGAGAGACACTGGGTCACAGTGAGAGGAGAGAGACACTGGGTCACAGTGAGAGGGGAGAGAGACACTGGGTCACAGCGAGAGGGGAGAGACACTGGGTCACAGTGAGAGGGGAGAGAGACACTGGGTCACAGTGAGAGGGGAGAGAGACACTGGGTCACAGCGAGAGAGGGGAGAAAGTCACTGGGTCACAGCGAGAGAGGAGAGAGACACTGGGTCACAGTGAGAGGGGAGAGAGACACTGGGTCACAGCGAGAGAGGAGAGACACTGGGTCACAGTGAGAGGAGAGACACTGGGTCACAGTGAGAGGGGAGAGACACTGGGTCACAGTGAGAGGGGAGAGAGACGCTAGGTCACAGCGAAAGGGGAGAGACACTGGGTCACAGCGAGAGGGGAGAGAGACACTGGGTCACAGCGAGAGGGGAGAGACACTGGGTCACAGTGAGAGGGGAGAGACACTGGGTCACAGTGAGAGGGGAGAGACACTGGGTCACAGTGAGAGGGGAGAGACACTGGGTCACAGTGAGAGGAGAGAGACACTGGGTCACAGTGAGAGGAGAGACACTGGGTCACAGTGAGAGGAGAGACACTGGGTCACAGTGAGAGGGGAGAGAGACGCTGGGTCACAGCGAGAGGGGAGAGAGACACTGGGTCACAGTGAGAGGGGAGAGAGACACTGGGTCACAGTGAGAGGGGAGAGAGACACTGGGACACAGTGAGAGGGGAGAGACACTGGGTCACAGTGAGAGGAGAGACACTGGGTCACAGTGAGAGGAGAGACACTGGGTCACAGTGAGAGGGGAGAGAGACGCTGGGTCACAGCGAGAGGGGAGAGACACTGGGTCACAGTGAGAGGGGGGAGAGACACTGGATCACAGTGAGAGGGGAGAGAGACACTGGGTCACAGCGAGAGGGGAGAGACACTGGGTCACAGTGAGAGGGGAGAGACACTGGGTCACAGTGAGAGGGGAGAGACACTGGGTCACAGTGAGAGGAGAGACACTGGGTCACAGTGAGAGGGGAGAGACACTGGGTCACAGTGAGAGGGGGGAGAGACACTGGGTCACAGTGAGAGGGGAGAGACACTGGGTCACAGTGAGAGGAGAGAGAGACACTGGGTCACAATGAGAGGGGAGAGACACTGGGTCACAGTGAGAGGGGGGAGACACTGGGTCACAGTGAGAGGGGAGAGACACTGGGTCACAGTGAGAGGGGAGAGACACTGGGTCACAGTGAGAGGAGAGACACTGGGTCACAGTGAGAGGGGAGAGACACTGGGTCACAGTGAGAGGGGAGAGACACTGGATCACAGTGAGAGGGGGGAGAGACACTGGGTCACAATGAGAGGGGAGAGAGACACTGGGTCACAGTGAGAGGGGAGAGACACTGGGTCACAGTGAGAGGGGAGAGACACTGGGTCACAGTGAGAGGAGAGACACTGGGTCACAGTGAGAGGGGAGAGAGACACTGGGTCACAGTGAGAGGGGAGAGAGACACTGGGTCACAGTGAGGGGAGAGAGACGCTGGGTCACAGCGAGAGGGGAGAGACACTGGGTCACAGTGAGAGGGGGGAGAGACACTGGGTCACAGTGAGAGGGGAGAGAGACGCTGGGTCACAGCGAGAGGGGAGAGACACTGGGTCACAGTGAGAGGGGTGAGAGACACTGGGTCACAGCGAGAGGGGAGAGACACTGGGTCACAGTGAGAGGGGGGAGAGACACTGGGTCACAATGAGAGGGGAGAGAGACACTGGGTCACAATGAGAGGGGAGAGACACTGGGTCACAGTGAGAGGGGAGAGACACTGGGTCACAGTGAGAGGGGAGAGACACTGGGTCACAGTGAGAGGGGAGAGACACTGGGTCACAGTGAGAGGGGAGAGACACTGGGTCACAGTGAGAGGGGAGAGACACTGGGTCACAGTGAGAGGGGAGAGACACTGGGTCACCGTGAGAGGGGAGAGACACTGGGTCACAGTGAGAGGGGAGAGAGACTGGATCACAGTGAGAGGGGAGAGAGACACTGGGTCACAGCGAGAGGGGAGAGAGACACTGGGTCACAGCGAGAGGGGAGAGAGTCACTGGGTCACAGCGAGAGGGGAGACACTGGGTCACAGTGAGAGGGGAGAGAGAGACACTGGGTCACAGTGAGAGGGGAGAGAGACACTGGGTCACAGTGAGGGGGAGAGAGACACTGGGTCACAGTGAGAGGGGAGAGACACTGGGTCACAGTGAGAGGGGAGAGAGAGACACTGGGTCACAGTGAGAGGGGAGAGAGACACTGGGTCACAGTGAGAGGGGAGAGACACTGGATCACAGTGAGAGGGGAGAGACACTGGGTCACAGTGAGACGAGAGAGATACACTGGGTCACAGTGAGAGGGGAGAGTCACTGGGTCACAGTGAGAGGGGAGACACTGGGTCACAGTGAGAGGGGAGAGAGAGACACTGGGTCACAGTGAGAGGGGAGAGAGACACTGGGTCACAGTGAGGGGGAGAGAGACACTGGGTCACAGTGAGAGGGGAGAGACACTGGGTCACAGTGAGAGGGGAGAGAGAGACACTGGGTCACAGTGAGAGGGGAGAGAGACACTGGGTCACAGTGAGAGGGGAGAGACACTGGATCACAGTGAGAGGGGAGAGACACTGGGTCACAGTGAGAGGGGAGCGAGACACTGGGTCACAGTGAGAGGGGAGAGAGACACTGGGTCACAGTGAGAGGGGAGAGACACTGGGTCACAGTGAGAGGGGAGAGACACTGGGACACAGTGAGAGGGGAGAGAGACACTGGGTCACAGTGAGAGGGGAGAGACACTGGGTCACAGTGAGAGGGGAGAGACACTGGGTCACAGTGAGAGGGGAGAGACACTGGGTCACAGTGAGAGGGGAGAGAGACACTGGGTCACAGCGAGAGGGGAGAGAGACTGGGTCACAGTGAGAGGGGAGAGAGACACTGGGTCACAGTGAGAGGGGAGAGAGACACTGGGTCACAGTGAGAGGAGAGAGACACTGGGTCACAGTGAGAGGGGAGAGAGACTGGGTCACAGTGAGAGGGGAGAGACACTGGGTCACAGTGAGAGGGGAGAGACACTGGGTCACAGTGAGAGGGGAGAGACACTGGGTCACAGTGAGAGGGGAGAGACACTGGGACACAGTGAGAGGGGAGAGAGACACTGGGTCACAGTGAGAGGGGAGAGACACTGGGTCACAGTGAGAGGGGAGAGACACTGGGTCACAGTGAGAGGGGAGAGACACTGGGTCACAGTGAGAGGGGAGAGACACTGGGTCACAGTGAGAGGGGAGAGAGACACTGGGTCACAGCGAGAGGGGAGAGAGACTGGGTCACAGTGAGAGGGGAGAGAGACACTGGGTCACAGTGAGAGGGGAGAGAGACACTGGGTCACAGTGAGAGGAGAGAGACACTGGGTCACAGTGAGAGGGGAGAGAGACTGGGTCACAGTGAGAGGGGGGAGAGACACTGGATTAATGTGATAGACATGATGTGGAGATGCCGGCGTTGGACTGGGGTAACCACAGTAAGAAGTCTAACAACACCAGGTTCAAGTCCAACAGGTTTATTTGGTAGCACAAGCCACAAGCGTTCGGAGCTCTAAGCCCCTTCTTCAGGTGAGTGGAGGTTCTGTTCACAAACAGGGCATATAAAGACACAAACTCAATTTACAAAATAATGTTTGGAATGAGAATCTTTCCAGGTCATCAAGTCTTAAAGATACAGACAGTGTGAGTGGAGAGAGGGTTAAGCACAGGTTAAAGAGATGTGTATTGTCTCCAGCAAGGACAGTCAGTGAGATTTTGCAAGTTCAGGCAAGTCATGGGGGTTATAGACAGTGTGACATGAACCCAAGATCCCGGTTGAGGCCGTCCTCATGTGTGCAGAACTTGGCTGTCAGTTTCTGCTCAGCGACTCTGCGCTGTCGTGTGTCGCGAAGGCCGCCTTGGAGAACGCTTACTCGAAGATCAGAGGCCGAATGCCCGTGACCGCTGAAATGCTCCCCCACAGGAAGAGAACAGTCTTGCCTGGTGATTGTTGAGCGGTGTTCATTCATCCGTTGTCGTAGCGTCTGCATGGTTTCCCCAATGTACCATGCCTCGGGACATCCTTTCCTGCAGCGTATCAGGTAGACAACGTTGGCCGAGTTGCAAGAGTAGGTACCGTGTACCTGGTGGATGGTGTTCTCACGTGAGATGATGGCATCCGTGTCGATGATCCGGCACGTCTTGCAGAGGTTGCTGTGGCAGGGTTGTGTGGTGTCGTGGTCACTGTTCTCCTGAAGGCTGGGTAGTTTGCTGCGGACAATGGTCTGTTTGAGGTTCTTTGAGGCAAGAAGTGGGGGTGTGGGGATGGCCTTGGCGAGATGTTCGTCTTCATCAATGACATGTTGAAGGCTCCGGAGGAGATGCCTGAGCTTCTCCGCTCCGGGGAAGTACAGGACGACCAAGTACTGTCCTGTCTGGAGACAATGCACATCTCTTTAACCTGTGCGAATGCTCCCTCCACTCACATTGTCTGTACCTTTAAGACTCGCATTCCAATCATTATTCATTATTCTGTAAATTGAGTTTGTGTCTTTATATGCCCTGTTTGCTGTTTATGAGCAGATCTCCCACTCACCTGACGAAGGAGCAGCGCTCCGAAAGCTAGTGGCGTTTTCTCCCAAATAAACCTGTTGGACTTGAACCTGGTGTTGTTAGATTCCTGAATGTGATAGATCCAGGGAAACATTTCAATGCTTTTGCACTGCTGCAGACTGGGTCATTTCAATTTGATGTTTGCTGTCCAGTCTAATCTGTACATCTTTCTGCCGTCAGCTATTCGCCAAAACCATTGAACAATACTCACTGAAGATTCAAACACCACTCCAGGTGAGTCATGGGATGGTGTTCAACGCGGAAAAATAAATCCTGTGGAAACTGAGAGGGGACAGGGAGACACCAGACAGTGGACAGATATCTCCCTGAGAGAGAGAGAGAGGACTGAGAGACACCAGTCAGTGTACAGATATCTCCCTGAGAGAGAGAGAGGACTGAGAGACACCAGTCTGTGTACAGATATCTCCCTGAGAGAGAGAGAGAGGGGACTGAGAGACACCAGTCAGTGTACAGATATCTCCCTGAGAGAGAGAGAGAGGGGACTGAGAGACACCAGTCAGTGTACAGATATCTCCCTGAGAGAGAGAGAGAGGGGACTGAGTGACACCAGTCAGTGTACAGATATCTCCCTGAGAGAGAGAGAGAGGGGACTGAGAGACACCAGTCAGTGTACAGATATCTCCCTGAGAGAGAGAGGGGACTGCGAGACACCAGTCAGTGTACAGATATCTCCCTGAGAGAGAGAGAGGGGACTGAGAGACACCAGTCAGTGTACAGATATCTCCCTGAGAGAGAGGGAGAGGACTGAGAGACACCAGTCAGTGTACAGATATCTCCCTGAGAGAGAGGGAGAGGACTGAGAGACACCAGTCAGTGTACAGATATCTCCCTGAGAGAGAGGGAGAGGACTGAGAGACACCAGTCAGTGTACAGATATCTCCCTGAGAGAGAGAGGACTGAGACACACCAGTCAGTGTGCAGATATCTCCCTGAGAGAGAGAGAGAGAGAGGGGACTGAGAGACACCAGTCAGTGTGCAGATAACTCCCTGAGAGAGAGAGAGAGGACTGAGAGACACCAGTCAGTGCACAGATATCTCCCTGAGAGAGAGAGGGGACTGAGAGACACCAGTCGGTGAACAGATATCTCCCTGAGAGAGAGAGAGGGGACTGAGAGACACCAGTCAGTGCACAGATATCTACCTGAGAGAGAGAGAGGGGACTGAGAGACACCAGTCAATGTACAGATATCTCCCTGAGAGAGAGGACTGAGAGACACCAGTCAGTGTACAGATATCTCCCTGAGAGAGAGAGAGAGAGAGGACTGAGAGACACCAGTCAGTGTACAGATATCTCCCAGAGAGAGAGAGAGAGGACTGAGAGACACGAGTCAGTGTACAGATATCTCCCTGAGAGAGAGAGGGGACTGAGAGACACCAGTCAGTGTACAGATATCTCCCTGAGAGAGAGGGGACTGAGAGACACCAGTCAGTGTACAGATATCTCCCTGACAGAGAGACAGAGAGAGGGGCCTGAGAGACACCGGTCAGTGTACAGATATCTCCCTGAGAGAGAGGGAGAGGAGTGAGAGACACCAGTTAGTGTACAGATATCTCCCTGAGAGAGAGAGGGGATGAGACACACCAGTCAGTGTGCAGATATCTCCCTGAGAGAGAGAGAGAGGGGACTGAGAGACACCAGTCAGTGTACAGATACCTCCCTGAGAGAGACAGGACTGAGACACACCAGTCAGAGTGCAGATATCTCCCTGAGAGAGAGAGAGAGGGGGGGGGGGACTGAGAGACACCAGTCAGTGTACAGATGTCTCCCTGAGAGAGGGGGGACTGAGAGACACCAGTCAGTGTACTGATATCCCCCAGAGAGAGAGAGAGGACTGAGAGACACCAGTCAGTGTACTGATATCTCCCTGAGAGAGAGTGAGAGAGAGAGAGGGGACTGAGAGACACCAGTCAGTGTGCAGATATCTCCCTGAGAGAGAGAGAGAGGACTGAGAGACACCAGTCAGTGCACAGATATCTCCCTGAGAGAGAGAGGGGACTGAGAGACACCAGTCAGTGAACAGATATCTCCCTGAGAGAGAGAGAGGGGACTGAGAGACACCAGTCAGTGTACAGATATCTCCCAGAGAGAGAGAGAGAGGACTGAGAGACACGAGTCAGTGTACAGATATCTCCCTGAGAGAGAGAGGGGACTGAGAGGCACCAGTCAGTGTACAGATATCTCCGAGAGAGAGGGAGAGGAGTGAGAGACACCAGTTAGTGTACAGATATCTCCCTGAGAGAGAGAGGGACTGAGAGACACCAGTCAGTGTGCAGATATCTCCCTGAGAGAGACATGACTGAGACACACCAGTCAGTGTGCAGATATCTCCCTGAGAGAGAGAGAGAGGGGGGGTGGGGGGACTGAGAGACTCCAGTCAGTGTACAGATGTCTCCCTGAGAGAGAGAGAGAGGCGACTGAGAGACACCAGTCTGTGAACAGATATCCCCCAGAGAGAGAGAGAACTGAGAGACACCAGTCAGTGTACAGATATCTCCCTGAGAGAGAGAGAGAGAGGACTGAGAGACACCAGTCAGTGTACAGATATCTCGCTGAGAGAGAGAGAGGACTGAGAGACACCAGTCAGTGTACAGATATCTCCCTGAGAGAGAGCGGGGTCTGAGAGACACCAGTCAGTGTACAGATATCTCCCTGAGAGAGAGGGGACTGAGAGACACCAGTCAGAGAACAGATATCTCCCTGAGAGAGAGAGAGAGAGAGAGAGGACTGAGAGACACCAGTCAGTGTACAGATATCTCCCTGAGAGAGAGAGAGAGAGAGAGGACTGAGAGACACCAGTCAGTGTACAGATATCTCCCTGAGAGAGAGGGGACTGAGAGACACCAGTCAGTGTACAGATATCACCCTGAGAGAGAGAGAGAGGGGACTGAGAGACACCAGTCAGTGTACAGAAATCTCCCTGAGAGAGAGGGGACTGAGAGACACCAGTCAGTGTACTGATATCTCCCTGAGAGAGTGAGAGAGGGGACTGAGAGACACCAGTCAGTGTACAGATATCACCCTGAGAGGGAGAGAGAGGGGGTACTGAGAGACACCAGTCAGGGTACAGATATCACCCTGAGAGAGAGAGAGGGGACTGAGAGACACCAGTCAGTGTACAGATATCTCCCTGAGAGAGAGAGAGAGAGAGAGGGGACTGAGAGACACCAGTCAGTGTACAGATATCTCCCTGAGAGAGAGAGAGAGAGAGGGGACTGAGAGACACCAGTCAGTGGACAGATATCACCCTGAGAGAGAGAGAGAAAGGACTGAGAGGCACCAGTCAATGTACAGGTATCTCCCTGAGAGAGAAAGAGGGGACTGAGAGACTACAGTCAGTGTACAGATATCTCCCTGAGTGAGAGGGAGAGAGGGGACTGAGAGACTCCAGTCAGTGTACAGATATCTCCCTGAGAGAGAGAGAGGACTGAGAGACACCAGTTAGTGTACAGATATCTCCCTGAGAGACGGAGAGGGGACTGAGAGACACCAGTCAGTGTACAGATATCTCCCTGAGAGAGAGAGAGAGGACTGAGAGACACCAGTCAGTGTACAGATCTCTCCCTGAGAGAGAGAGGGGGGCTGAGAGACACCAGTCAGTGTACAGATATCTCCCTGAGAGAGAGAGGGGACTGAGAGACACCAGTCAGTGTCCAGATATCTCCCTGAGAGAGAGAGGGGGGGGACTGAGAGACACCAGTCAGTGTACAGACATCTCCCTGAGAGAGAGAGAGGGGACTGAGAGACACCAGTCAGTGTACAGATATCTCCCTGAGAGAGAGAGGGGGGGACTGAGAGACACCAGTCAGTGTACAGATATCTCCCTGAGAGAGTGAGAGAGGACTGAGAGACACCACTCAGTGTACAGATATCACCCTGAGAGAGAGAGAGAGAGAGGGGGGACTGAGAGACACCAGTCAGTGTACAGACATCTCCCTGAGAGAGAGAGAGGGGACTGAGAGACACCAGTCAGTGTACAGATATCTCCCTGAGAGAGAGAGGGGGGACTGAGAGACACCACTCAGTGTACAGATATCTCCCTGAGAGAGAGAGAGAGGGGACTGAGAGACACCAGTCAGTGTACAGACATCTCCCTGAGAGAGAGGGGACTGAGACACCAGTCAGTGTACAGATATCTCCCTGAGAGAGAGAGGGGGGACTGAGAGACACCAGTCAGTGTACAGATATCTCCCTGAGAGAGAGAGAGAGGAATGAGAGACACCAGTCAGTGTACAGATATCTCCCTGAGAGAGAGTGAGGGGGACTGAGAGACACCAGTCAGTGTACAGATATCTCCCTGAGAGAGAGAGGGGGGGACTGAGAGACACCAGTCAGCGTACAGATATCTCCCTGAGAGAGAGAGAGAGGAATGAGAGACACCAGTCAGTGTACAGATATCTCCCTGAGAGAAAGTGAGGGGGACTGAGAGACACCAGTCAGTGTACAGATATCTCCCTGAGAGAGAGAGAGGGGACTGAGAGACACCAGTCAGTGTACAGATATCTCCCTGAGAGAGAGAGGGGGGGACTGAGAGACACCAGTCAGTGTACTGATATCTCCCTGAGAGAGAGAGGGGGGACTGAGAGACACCAGTCAGTGTACAGATATCTCCCTGAGAGAGAGGGAGAGGAGTGAGAGACACCAGTTAGTGTACAGATATCTCCCTGAGAGAGAGAGGGGATGAGACACACCAGTCAGTGTGCAGATATCTCCCTGAGAGAGAGAGAGAGGGGACTGAGAGACACCAGTCAGTGTACAGATATCTCCCTGAGAGAGACAGGACTGAGACACACCAGTCAGTGTGCAGATATCTCCCTGAGAGAGAGAGAGAGGGGGGGGGGGGGGACTGAGAGACACCAGTCAGTGTACAGATGTCTCCCTGAGAGAGGGGGGACTGAGAGACACCAGTCAGTGGACTGATATCCCCCAGAGAGAGAGAGAGGACTGAGAGACACCAGTCAGTGTACTGATATCTCCCTGAGAGAGAGAGAGAGAGAGAGAGAGGGGACTGAGAGACACCAGTCAGTGTGCAGATATCTCCCTGAGAGAGAGAGAGAGGACTGAGAGACACCAGTCAGTGCACAGATATCTCCCTGAGAGAGAGAGGGGACTGAGAGACACCAGTCAGTGAACAGATATCTCCCTGAGAGAGAGAGAGGGGACTGAGAGACACCAGTCAGTGCACAGATATCTCCCTGAAGGAGAGAGAGGGGACTGAGAGACACCAGTCAGTGTACAGATATCTCCCTGAGAGAGAGGACTGAGAGACACCAGTCAGTGTACAGATATCTCCCTGAGAGAGAGAGAGAGGACTGAGAGACACCAGTCAGTGTACAGATATCTCCCAGAGAGAGAGAGAGAGAGGACTGAGAGACACGAGTCAGTGTACAGATCTCTCCCTGAGAGAGAGAGGGGACTGAGAGGCACCAGTCAGTGTACAGATATCTCCCTGAGAGAGAGAGGGGACTGAGAGACACCAGTCAGTGTACAGATATCTCCCTGAGAGAGAGCGGGGACTGAGAGACACCAGTCAGTGTACAGATATCTCCCTGAGAGAGAGGGGACTGAGAGACACCAGTCAGTGTACAGATATCTCCCTGAGAGAGAGAGGGGACTGAGAGACACCAGTCAGTGTACAGATATCTCCCTGAGAGAGAGAGGGGACTGAGAGACACCAGTCAGTGTACAGAAATCTCCCTGAGAGAGAGAGGGGACTGAGAGACACCAGTCAGTGTACAGATATCACCCTGAGAGAGAGAGAGGGGAATGTGAGAAACCAGTCAGTGCACAGATATCTCCCTGAGAGAGAGAGAGGGGACTGAGAGACACCAGTCAGTGTACAGATATCTCCGAGAGAGAGGGAGAGGAGTGAGAGACACCAGTTAGTGTACAGATATCTCCCTGAGAGAGAGAGGGGATGAGACACACCAGTCAGTGTGCAGATAGCTCCCTGAGAGAGAGAGAGAGGGACTGAGAGACACCAGTCAGTGTACAGATATCTCCCTGAGAGAGACAGGATTGAGACACACCAGTCAGTGTGCAGATATCTCCCTGAGAGAGAGAGAGAGAGGGGGGGGGGGAGACTGAGAGACACCAGTCAGTGTACAGATGTCTCCCTGAGAGAGAGAGAGAAGCGACTGAGAGACACCAGTCAGTGTACAGATATCACCCTGAGAGAGAGAGAGGTGACTGAGAGACACCAGTCTGTGTACAGATATCCCCCAGAGAGAGAGAGAACTGAGAGACACCAGTCAGTGTACAGATATCTCCCTGAGAGAGAGAGAGAGAGAGAGAGAGAGGACTGAGAGACACCAGTCAGTGTACAGATATCTCGCTGAGAGAGAGAGAGGACTGAGAGACACCAGTCAGTGTACAGATATCTCCCTGAGAGAGAGCGGGGTCTGAGAGACACCAGTCAGTGTACAGATATCTCCCTGAGAGAGAGGGGACTGAGAGACACCAGTCAGTGTACAGACATCTCCGTGAGAGAGAGAGAGAGAGGACTGAGAGACACCAGTCAGTGTACAGATATCTCCCTGAGAGAGAGAGAGAGAGAGAGGACTGAGAGACACCAGTCAGTGTACAGATATCTCCCTGAGAGAGAGAGAGGACTGAGAGACACCAGTCAGTGTACAGATATCCCCCAGAGAGAGAGAGAGGACTGAGAGACACCAGTCAGTGTACAGATATCTCCCTGAGAGAGAGAGAGAGGACTGAGAGACACCAGTCAGTGTACAGATATCTCCCTGAGAGAGAGAGAGAGGACTGAGAGACACCAGTCAGTGTACAGATATCTCCCTGAGAGAGAGAGAGAGAGGGGGGGGGGGAGACTGAGAGACACCAGTCAGTGTACAGATGTCTCCCTGAGAGAGAGAGAGAAGCGACTGAGAGACACCAGTCAGTGTACAGATATCACCCTGAGAGAGAGAGAGGTGACTGAGAGACACCAGTCTGTGTACAGATATCCCCCAGAGAGAGAGAGAACTGAGAGACACCAGTCAGTGTACAGATATCTCCCTGAGAGAGAGAGAGAGAGAGAGAGAGAGGACTGAGAGACACCAGTCAGTGTACAGATATCTCGCTGAGAGAGAGAGAGGACTGAGAGACACCAGTCAGTGTACAGATATCTCCCTGAGAGAGAGCGGGGTCTGAGAGACACCAGTCAGTGTACAGATATCTCCCTGAGAGAGAGGGGACTGAGAGACACCAGTCAGTGTACAGACATCTCCGTGAGAGAGAGAGAGAGAGAGAGGACTGAGAGACACCAGTCAGTGTACAGATATCTCCCTGAGAGAGAGAGAGAGAGAGAGGACTGAGAGACACCAGTCAGTGTACAGATATCTCCCTGAGAGAGAGGGGACTGAGAGACACCAGTCAGTGTACAGATATCACCCTGAGAGAGAGAGAGAGGGGACTGAGAGACACCAGTCAGTGTACAGAAATCTCCCTGAGAGAGAGGGGACTGAGAGACACCAGTCAGTGTACAGATATCTGCCAGAGAGAGAGAGAGAGGACTGAGAGACACGAGTCAGTGTACAGATATCTCCCTGAGAGAGAGGGGACTGAGAGACACCAGTCAGTGTACAGATATCTCCCTGAGAGAGAGACAGAGAGAGGGGCCTGAGAGACACCGGTCAGTGTACAGATATCTCCCTGAGAGAGAGGGAGAGGAGTGAGAGACACCAGTTAGTGTACAGATATCTCCCTGAGAGAGAGAGGGGATGAGACACACCAGTCAGTGTGCAGATATCTCCCTGAGAGAGAGAGAGAGGGGACTGAGAGACACCAGTCAGTGTACAGATATCTCCCTGAGAGAGACAGGACTGAGACACACCAGTCAGTGTGCAGATATCTCCCTGAGAGAGAGAGAGAGGGGGGGGGGGGACTGAGAGACACCAGTCAGTGTACAGATGTCTCCCTGAGAGAGGGGGGACTGAGAGACACCAGTCAGTGTACTGATATCCCCCAGAGAGAGAGAGAGAGGACTGAGAGACACCAGTCAGTGTACTGATATCTCCCTGAGAGAGAGAGAGAGAGAGAGAGAGAGGGGACTGAGAGACACCAGTCAGTGTGCAGATATCTCCCTGAGAGAGAGAGAGAGGACTGAGAGACACCAGTCAGTGCACAGATATCTCCCTGAGAGAGAGAGGGGACTGAGAGACACCAGTCAGTGAACAGATATCTCCCTGAGAGAGAGAGAGGGGACTGAGAGACACCAGTCAGTGCACAGAGATCTCCCTGAGAGAGAGAGAGGGGACTGAGAGACACCAGTCAGTGTACAGATATCTCCCTGAGAGAGAGGACTGAGAGACACCAGTCAGTGTACAGATATCTCCCTGAGAGAGAGAGAGAGGACTGAGAGACACCAGTCAGTGTACAGATATCTCCCAGAGAGAGAGAGAGAGGACTGAGAGACACGAGTCAGTGTACAGATATCTCCCTGAGAGAGAGAGGGGACTGAGAGGCACCAGTCAGTGTACAGATATCTCCCTGAGAGAGAGAGGGGACTGAGAGACACCAGTCAGTGTACAGATATCTCCCTGAGAGAGAGCGGG
Organism: Mustelus asterias; assembly: GCF_964213995.1. NCBI lineage: Eukaryota > Metazoa > Chordata > Chondrichthyes > Carcharhiniformes > Triakidae > Mustelus > Mustelus asterias. The sequence goes on from NW_027590500.1 coordinate 277,876, forward strand.
GACTGAGAGACACCAGTCAGTGTACAGATATCCCCCTGAGAGAGAGGGGACTGAGAGACACCAGTCAGTGTACAGATATCTCCCTGAGAGAGAGAGGGGACTGAGAGACACCAGTCAGTGTACAGATATCTCCCTGAGAGAGAGAGGGGACTGAGAGACACCAGTCAGTGTTCAGATATCTCCCTGAGAGAGAGAGGGGACTGAGAGACACCAGTCAGTGTACAGATATCACCCTGAGAGAGAGAGAGGGGAATGTGAGAAACCAGTCAGTGCACAGATATCTCCCTGAGAGAGAGAGAGGGGACTGAGAGACACCAGTCAGTGTCCAGATATCTCCGAGAGAGAGGGAGAGGAGTGAGAGACACCAGTTAGTGTACAGATATCTCCCTGAGAGAGAGAGGGACTGAGAGACACCAGTCAGTGTACAGATATCTCCCTGAGAGAGACAGGACTGAGACACACCAGTCAGTGTGCAGATATCTCCCTGAGAGAGACAGGACTGAGACACACCAGTCAGTGTGCAGATATCTCCCTGAGAGAGAGAGAGAGGGGGGGTGGGGGGACTGAGAGACACCAGTCAGTGTACAGATGTCTCCCTGAGAGAGAGAGAGAGGCGACTGAGAGACACCAGTCTGTGAACAGATATCCCCCAGAGAGAGAGAGAACTGAGAGACACCAGTCAGTGTACAGATATCTCCCTGAGAGAGAGAGAGAGAGAGGACTGAGAGACACCAGTCAGTGTACAGATATCTCCCTGAGAGAGAGAGAGAGAGAGAGAGGACTGAGAGACACCAGTCAGTGTACAGATATCCCCCTGAGAGAGAGAGAGAGAGAGAGAGGACTGAGAGACACCAGTCAGTGTACAGATATCTCCCTGAGAGAGAGGGGACTGAGAGACACCAGTCAGTGTACAGATATCACCCTGAGAGAGAGAGAGAGGGGACTGAGAGACACCAGTCAGTGTACAGAAATCTCCCTGAGAGAGAGGGGACTGAGAGACACCAGTCAGTGTACTGATATCTCCCTGAGAGAGTGAGAGAGGGGACTGAGAGACACCAGTCAGTGTACAGATATCACCCTGAGAGGGAGAGAGAGGGGGTACTGAGAGACACCAGTCAGGGTACAGATATCACCCTGAGAGAGAGAGAGGGGACTGAGAGACACCAGTCAGTGTACAGATATCTCCCTGAGAGAGAGAGGGGACTGAGAGACACCAGTCAGTGTACAGATATCTCCCTGAGAGAGAGGGGACTGAGAGACACCAGTCAGTGTACAGATATCACCCTGAGAGAGAGAGAGAGGGGACTGAGAGACACCAGTCAGTGTACAGAAATCTCCCTGAGAGAGAGGGGACTGAGAGACACCAGTCAGTGTACAGATATCTCCCAGAGAGAGAGAGAGAGGACTGAGAGACACGAGTCAGTGTACAGATATCTCCCTGAGAGAGAGGGGACTGAGAGACACCAGTCAGTGTACAGATATCTCCCTGAGAGAGAGACAGAGAGAGGGGCCTGAGAGACACCGGTCAGTGTACAGATATCTCCCTGAGAGAGAGAGGGGATGAGACACACCAGTCAGTGTGCAGATATCTCCCTGAGAGAGAGAGAGAGGGGACTGAGAGACACCAGTCAGTGTACAGATATCTCCCTGAGAGAGACAGGACTGAGACACACCAGTCAGTGTGCAGATATCTCCCTGAGAGAGAGAGAGAGGGCGGGGGGGGGGACTGAGAGACACCAGTCAGTGTACAGATGTCTCCCTGAGAGAGGGGGGACTGAGAGACACCAGTCAGTGTACTGATATCCCCCAGAGAGAGAGAGAGGACTGAGAGACACCAGTCAGTGTACTGATATCTCCCTGAGAGAGAGAGAGAGAGAGAGAGAGAGGGGACTGAGAGACACCAGTCAGTGTGCAGATATCTCCCTGAGAGAGAGAGAGAGGACTGAGAGACACCAGTCAGTGCACAGATATCTCCCTGAGAGAGAGAGGGGACTGAGAGACACCAGTCAGTGAACAGATATCTCCCTGAGAGAGAGAGAGGGGACTGAGAGACACCAGTCAGTGCACAGAGATCTCCCTGAGAGAGAGAGAGGGGACTGAGAGACACCAGTCAGTGTACAGATATCTCCCTGAGAGAGAGGACTGAGAGACACCAGTCAGTGTACAGATATCTCCCTGAGAGAGAGAGAGAGGACTGAGAGACACCAGTCAGTGTACAGATATCTCCCAGAGAGAGAGAGAGAGGACTGAGAGACACGAGTCAGTGTACAGATATCTCCCTGAGAGAGAGAGGGGACTGAGAGGCACCAGTCAGTGTACAGATATCTCCCTGAGAGAGAGAGGGGACTGAGAGACACCAGTCAGTGTACAGATATATCCCTGAGAGAGAGCGGGGACTGGGAGACACCAGTCAGTGTACAGATATCCCCCTGAGAGAGAGGGGACTGAGAGACACCAGTCAGTGTACAGATATCACCCTGAGAGAGAGAGAGAGGGGACTGAGAGACACCAGTCAGTGTACAGAAATCTCCCTGAGAGAGAGGGGACTGAGAGACACCAGTCAGTGTACAGATATCTGCCAGAGAGAGAGAGAGAGGACTGAGAGACACGAGTCAGTGTACAGATATCTCCCTGAGAGAGAGGGGACTGAGAGACACCAGTCAGTGTACAGATATCTCCCTGAGAGAGAGACAGAGAGAGGGGCCTGAGAGACACCGGTCAGTGTACAGATATCTCCCTGAGAGAGAGGGAGAGGAATGAGAGACACCAGTTAGTGTACAGATATCTCCCTGAGAGAGAGAGGGGATGAGACACACCAGTCAGTGTGCAGATATCTCCCTGAGAGAGAGAGAGAGGGGACTGAGAGACACCAGTCAGTGTACAGATATCTCCCTGAGAGAGACAGGACTGAGACACACCAGTCAGTGTGCAGATATCTCCCTGAGAGAGAGAGAGAGGGGGGGGGGGGACTGAGAGACACCAGTCAGTGTACAGATGTCTCCCTGAGAGAGGGGGGACTGAGAGACACCAGTCAGTGTACTGATATCCCCCAGAGAGAGAGAGAGGACTGAGAGACACCAGTCAGTGTACTGATATCTCCCTGAGAGAGAGAGAGAGAGAGAGAGAGAAAGAGGGGACTGAGAGACTACAGTCAGTGTACAGATATCTCCCTGAGTGAGAGGGAGAGAGGGGACTGAGAGACTCCAGTCAGTGTACAGATATCTCCCTGAGAGAGAGAGAGGACTGAGAGACACCAGTTAGTGTACAGATATCTCCCTGAGAGACGGAGAGGGGACTGAGAGACACCAGTCAGTGTACAGATATCTCCCTGAGAGAGAGAGAGAGGACTGAGAGACACCAGTCAGTGTACAGATCTCTCCCTGAGAGAGAGAGGGGGGCTGAGAGACACCAGTCAGTGTACAGATATCTCCCTGAGAGAGAGAGGGGACTGAGAGACACCAGTCAGTGTCCAGATATCTCCCTGAGAGAGAGAGGGGGGGGACTGAGAGACACCAGTCAGTGTACAGATATCTCCCTGAGAGAGAGAGGGGGGGACTGAGAGACACCAGTCAGTGTACAGATATCTCCCTGAGAGAGTGAGAGAGGACTGAGAGACACCACTCAGTGTACAGATATCACCCTGAGAGAGAGAGAGAGAGAGGGGACTGAGAGACACCAGTCAGTGTACAGACATCTCCCTGAGAGAGAGAGAGCGGACTGAGAGACACCAGTCAGTGTACAGATATCTCCCTGAGAGAGAGAGGGGGGACTGAGAGACACCACTCAGTGTACATATATCTCCCTGAGAGAGAGAGAGAGGGGACTGAGAGACACCAGTCAGTGTACAGACATCTCCCTGAGAGAGAGAGAGGGGACTGAGACACCAGTCAGTGTACAGATATCTCCCTGAGAGAGAGAGGGGGGACTGAGAGACACCAGTCAGTGTACAGATATCTCCCTGAGAGAGAGAGAGAGGAATGAGAGACACCAGTCAGTGTACAGATATCTCCCTGAGAGAGAGTGAGGGGGACTGAGAGACACCAGTCAGTGTACAGATATCTCCCTGAGAGAGAGAGGGGGGGACTGAGAGACACCAGTCAGCGTACAGATATCTCCCTGAGAGAGAGAGAGAGGAATGAGAGACACCAGTCAGTGTACAGATATCTCCCTGAGAGAAAGTGAGGGGGACTGAGAGACACCAGTCAGTGTACAGATATCTCCCTGAGAGAGAGAGAGGGGACTGAGAGACACCAGTCAGTGTACAGATATCTCCCTGAGAGAGAGAGGGGGGGACTGAGAGACACCAGTCAGTGTACTGATATCTCCCTGAGAGAGAGAGGGGGGACTGAGAGACACCAGTCAGTGTACAGATATCTCCCTGAGAGAGAGGGGACTGAGAGACACCAGTCAGTGTACAGATATCTCCCTGAGAGAGAGACAGAGAGAGGGGCCTGAGAGACACCGGTCAGTGTACAGATATCTCCCTGAGAGAGAGGGAGAGGAGTGAGAGACACCAGTTAGTGTACAGATATCTCCCTGAGAGAGAGAGGGGATGAGACACACCAGTCAGTGTGCAGATATCTCCCTGAGAGAGAGAGAGAGGGGACTGAGAGACACCAGTCAGTGTACAGATATCTCCCTGAGAGAGACAGGACTGAGACACACCAGTCAGTGTGCAGATATCTCCCTGAGAGAGAGAGAGAGGGGGGGGGGGGGGGACTGAGAGACACCAGTCAGTGTACAGATGTCTCCCTGAGAGAGGGGGGACTGAGAGACACCAGTCAGTGGACTGATATCCCCCAGAGAGAGAGAGAGGACTGAGAGACACCAGTCAGTGTACTGATATCTCCCTGAGAGAGAGAGAGAGAGAGAGAGAGGGGACTGAGAGACACCAGTCAGTGTGCAGATATCTCCCTGAGAGAGAGAGAGAGGACTGAGAGACACCAGTCAGTGCACAGATATCTCCCTGAGAGAGAGAGGGGACTGAGAGACACCAGTCAGTGAACAGATATCTCCCTGAGAGAGAGAGAGGGGACTGAGAGACACCAGTCAGTGCACAGATATCTCCCTGAAGGAGAGAGAGGGGACTGAGAGACACCAGTCAGTGTACAGATATCTCCCTGAGAGAGAGGACTGAGAGACACCAGTCAGTGTACAGATATCTCCCTGAGAGAGAGAGAGAGGACTGAGAGACACCAGTCAGTGTACAGATATCTCCCAGAGAGAGAGAGAGAGAGGACTGAGAGACACGAGTCAGTGTACAGATCTCTCCCTGAGAGAGAGAGGGGACTGAGAGGCACCAGTCAGTGTACAGATATCTCCCTGAGAGAGAGAGGGGACTGAGAGACACCAGTCAGTGTACAGATATCTCCCTGAGAGAGAGCGGGGACTGAGAGACACCAGTCAGTGTACAGATATCTCCCTGAGAGAGAGGGGACTGAGAGACACCAGTCAGTGTACAGATATCTCCCTGAGAGAGAGAGGGGACTGAGAGACACCAGTCAGTGTACAGATATCTCCCTGAGAGAGAGAGGGGACTGAGAGACACCAGTCAGTGTACAGAAATCTCCCTGAGAGAGAGAGGGGACTGAGAGACACCAGTCAGTGTACAGATATCACCCTGAGAGAGAGAGAGGGGAATGTGAGAAACCAGTCAGTGCACAGATATCTCCCTGAGAGAGAGAGAGGGGACTGAGAGACACCAGTCAGTGTACAGATATCTCCGAGAGAGAGGGAGAGGAGTGAGAGACACCAGTTAGTGTACAGATATCTCCCTGAGAGAGAGAGGGGATGAGACACACCAGTCAGTGTGCAGATAGCTCCCTGAGAGAGAGAGAGAGGGACTGAGAGACACCAGTCAGTGTACAGATATCTCCCTGAGAGAGACAGGACTGAGACACACCAGTCAGTGTGCAGATATCTCCCTGAGAGAGAGAGAGAGAGGGGGGGGGGAGACTGAGAGACACCAGTCAGTGTACAGATGTCTCCCTGAGAGAGAGAGAGAAGCGACTGAGAGACACCAGTCAGTGTACAGATATCACCCTGAGAGAGAGAGAGGTGACTGAGAGACACCAGTCTGTGTACAGATATCCCCCAGAGAGAGAGAGAACTGAGAGACACCAGTCAGTGTACAGATATCTCCCTGAGAGAGAGAGAGAGAGAGAGAGAGAGGACTGAGAGACACCAGTCAGTGTACAGATATCTCGCTGAGAGAGAGAGAGGACTGAGAGACACCAGTCAGTGTACAGATATCTCCCTGAGAGAGAGCGGGGTCTGAGAGACACCAGTCAGTGTACAGATATCTCCCTGAGAGAGAGGGGACTGAGAGACACCAGTCAGTGTACAGACATCTCCGTGAGAGAGAGAGAGAGAGAGAGAGGACTGAGAGACACCAGTCAGTGTACAGATATCTCCCTGAGAGAGAGAGAGAGAGAGAGGACTGAGAGACACCAGTCAGTGTACAGATATCTCCCTGAGAGAGAGAGAGGACTGAGAGACACCAGTCAGTGTACAGATATCCCCCAGAGAGAGAGAGAGGACTGAGAGACACCAGTCAGTGTACAGATATCTCCCTGAGAGAGAGAGAGAGGACTGAGAGACACCAGTCAGTGTACAGATATCTCCCTGAGAGAGAGAGAGAGGACTGAGAGACACCAGTCAGTGTACAGATATCTCCCTGAGAGAGAGAGAGAGAGGGGGGGGGGGAGACTGAGAGACACCAGTCAGTGTACAGATGTCTCCCTGAGAGAGAGAGAGAAGCGACTGAGAGACACCAGTCAGTGTACAGATATCACCCTGAGAGAGAGAGAGGTGACTGAGAGACACCAGTCTGTGTACAGATATCCCCCAGAGAGAGAGAGAACTGAGAGACACCAGTCAGTGTACAGATATCTCCCTGAGAGAGAGAGAGAGAGAGAGAGGACTGAGAGACACCAGTCAGTGAACAGATATCTCCCTGAGAGAGAGAGAGGGGACTGAGAGACACCAGTCAGTGCACAGAGATCTCCCTGAGAGAGAGAGAGGGGACTGAGAGACACCAGTCAGTGTACAGATATCTCCCTGAGAGAGAGGACTGAGAGACACCAGTCAGTGTACAGATATCTCCCTGAGAGAGAGAGAGAGGACTGAGAGACACCAGTCAGTGTACAGATATCTCCCAGAGAGAGAGAGAGAGGACTGAGAGACACGAGTCAGTGTACAGATATCTCCCTGAGAGAGAGAGGGGACTGAGAGGCACCAGTCAGTGTACAGATATCTCCCTGAGAGAGAGAGGGGACTGAGAGACACCAGTCAGTGTACAGATATATCCCTGAGAGAGAGCGGGGACTGGGAGACACCAGTCAGTGTACAGATATCCCCCTGAGAGAGAGGGGACTGAGAGACACCAGTCAGTGTACAGATATCACCCTGAGAGAGAGAGAGAGGGGACTGAGAGACACCAGTCAGTGTACAGAAATCTCCCTGAGAGAGAGGGGACTGAGAGACACCAGTCAGTGTACAGATATCTGCCAGAGAGAGAGAGAGAGGACTGAGAGACACGAGTCAGTGTACAGATATCTCCCTGAGAGAGAGACAGAGAGAGGGGCCTGAGAGACACCGGTCAGTGTACAGATATCTCCCTGAGAGAGAGGGAGAGGAATGAGAGACACCAGTTAGTGTACAGATATCTCCCTGAGAGAGAGAGGGGATGAGACACACCAGTCAGTGTGCAGATATCTCCCTGAGAGAGAGAGAGAGGGGACTGAGAGACACCAGTCAGTGTACAGATATCTCCCTGAGAGAGACAGGACTGAGACACACCAGTCAGTGTGCAGATATCTCCCTGAGAGAGAGAGAGAGGGGGGGGGGGGACTGAGAGACACCAGTCAGTGTACAGATGTCTCCCTGAGAGAGGGGGGACTGAGAGACACCAGTCAGTGTACTGATATCCCCCAGAGAGAGAGAGAGGACTGAGAGACACCAGTCAGTGTACTGATATCTCCCTGAGAGAGAGAGAGAGAGAGAGAGAGAAAGAGGGGACTGAGAGACTACAGTCAGTGTACAGATATCTCCCTGAGTGAGAGGGAGAGAGGGGACTGAGAGACTCCAGTCAGTGTACAGATATCTCCCTGAGAGAGAGAGAGGACTGAGAGACACCAGTTAGTGTACAGATATCTCCCTGAGAGACGGAGAGGGGACTGAGAGACACCAGTCAGTGTACAGATATCTCCCTGAGAGAGAGAGAGAGGACTGAGAGACACCAGTCAGTGTACAGATCTCTCCCTGAGAGAGAGAGGGGGGCTGAGAGACACCAGTCAGTGTACAGATATCTCCCTGAGAGAGAGAGGGGACTGAGAGACACCAGTCAGTGTCCAGATATCTCCCTGAGAGAGAGAGGGGGGGGACTGAGAGACACCAGTCAGTGTACAGATATCTCCCTGAGAGAGAGAGGGGGGGACTGAGAGACACCAGTCAGTGTACAGATATCTCCCTGAGAGAGTGAGAGAGGACTGAGAGACACCACTCAGTGTACAGATATCACCCTGAGAGAGAGAGAGAGAGAGGGGACTGAGAGACACCAGTCAGTGTACAGACATCTCCCTGAGAGAGAGAGAGCGGACTGAGAGACACCAGTCAGTGTACAGATATCTCCCTGAGAGAGAGAGGGGGGACTGAGAGACACCACTCAGTGTACATATATCTCCCTGAGAGAGAGAGAGAGGGGACTGAGAGACACCAGTCAGTGTACAGACATCTCCCTGAGAGAGAGAGAGGGGACTGAGACACCAGTCAGTGTACAGATATCTCCCTGAGAGAGAGAGGGGGGACTGAGAGACACCAGTCAGTGTACAGATATCTCCCTGAGAGAGAGAGAGAGGAATGAGAGACACCAGTCAGTGTACAGATATCTCCCTGAGAGAGAGTGAGGGGGACTGAGAGACACCAGTCAGTGTACAGATATCTCCCTGAGAGAGAGAGGGGGGGACTGAGAGACACCAGTCAGCGTACAGATATCTCCCTGAGAGAGAGAGAGAGGAATGAGAGACACCAGTCAGTGTACAGATATCTCCCTGAGAGAAAGTGAGGGGGACTGAGAGACACCAGTCAGTGTACAGATATCTCCCTGAGAGAGAGAGAGGGGACTGAGAGACACCAGTCAGTGTACAGATATCTCCCTGAGAGAGAGAGGGGGGGACTGAGAGACACCAGTCAGTGTACTGATATCTCCCTGAGAGAGAGAGGGGGGACTGAGAGACACCAGTCAGTGTACAGATATCTCCCTGAGAGAGAGGGGACTGAGAGACACCAGTCAGTGTACAGATATCTCCCTGAGAGAGAGACAGAGAGAGGGGCCTGAGAGACACCGGTCAGTGTACAGATATCTCCCTGAGAGAGAGGGAGAGGAGTGAGAGACACCAGTTAGTGTACAGATATCTCCCTGAGAGAGAGAGGGGATGAGACACACCAGTCAGTGTGCAGATATCTCCCTGAGAGAGAGAGAGAGGGGACTGAGAGACACCAGTCAGTGTACAGATATCTCCCTGAGAGAGACAGGACTGAGACACACCAGTCAGTGTGCAGATATCTCCCTGAGAGAGAGAGAGAGGGGGGGGGGGGGGGACTGAGAGACACCAGTCAGTGTACAGATGTCTCCCTGAGAGAGGGGGGACTGAGAGACACCAGTCAGTGGACTGATATCCCCCAGAGAGAGAGAGAGGACTGAGAGACACCAGTCAGTGTACTGATATCTCCCTGAGAGAGAGAGAGAGAGAGAGAGAGGGGACTGAGAGACACCAGTCAGTGTGCAGATATCTCCCTGAGAGAGAGAGAGAGGACTGAGAGACACCAGTCAGTGCACAGATATCTCCCTGAGAGAGAGAGGGGACTGAGAGACACCAGTCAGTGAACAGATATCTCCCTGAGAGAGAGAGAGGGGACTGAGAGACACCAGTCAGTGCACAGATATCTCCCTGAAGGAGAGAGAGGGGACTGAGAGACACCAGTCAGTGTACAGATATCTCCCTGAGAGAGAGAGAGAGGACTGAGAGACACCAGTCAGTGTACAGATATCTCCCAGAGAGAGAGAGAGAGAGGACTGAGAGACACGAGTCAGTGTACAGATCTCTCCCTGAGAGAGAGAGGGGACTGAGAGGCACCAGTCAGTGTACAGATATCTCCCTGAGAGAGAGAGGGGACTGAGAGACACCAGTCAGTGTACAGATATCTCCCTGAGAGAGAGCGGGGACTGAGAGACACCAGTCAGTGTACAGATATCTCCCTGAGAGAGAGGGGACTGAGAGACACCAGTCAGTGTACAGATATCTCCCTGAGAGAGAGAGGGGACTGAGAGACACCAGTCAGTGTACAGATATCTCCCTGAGAGAGAGAGGGGACTGAGAGACACCAGTCAGTGTACAGAAATCTCCCTGAGAGAGAGAGGGGACTGAGAGACACCAGTCAGTGTACAGATATCACCCTGAGAGAGAGAGAGGGGAATGTGAGAAACCAGTCAGTGCACAGATATCTCCCTGAGAGAGAGAGAGGGGACTGAGAGACACCAGTCAGTGTACAGATATCTCCGAGAGAGAGGGAGAGGAGTGAGAGACACCAGTTAGTGTACAGATATCTCCCTGAGAGAGAGAGGGGATGAGACACACCAGTCAGTGTGCAGATAGCTCCCTGAGAGAGAGAGAGAGGGACTGAGAGACACCAGTCAGTGTACAGATATCTCCCTGAGAGAGACAGGACTGAGACACACCAGTCAGTGTGCAGATATCTCCCTGAGAGAGAGAGAGAGAGGGGGGGGGGAGACTGAGAGACACCAGTCAGTGTACAGATGTCTCCCTGAGAGAGAGAGAGAAGCGACTGAGAGACACCAGTCAGTGTACAGATATCACCCTGAGAGAGAGAGAGGTGACTGAGAGACACCAGTCTGTGTACAGATATCCCCCAGAGAGAGAGAGAACTGAGAGACACCAGTCAGTGTACAGATATCTCCCTGAGAGAGAGAGAGAGAGAGAGAGAGAGGACTGAGAGACACCAGTCAGTGTACAGATATCTCGCTGAGAGAGAGAGAGGACTGAGAGACACCAGTCAGTGTACAGATATCTCCCTGAGAGAGAGCGGGGTCTGAGAGACACCAGTCAGTGTACAGATATCTCCCTGAGAGAGAGGGGACTGAGAGACACCAGTCAGTGTACAGACATCTCCGTGAGAGAGAGAGAGAGAGAGAGAGGACTGAGAGACACCAGTCAGTGTACAGATATCTCCCTGAGAGAGAGAGAGAGAGAGAGGACTGAGAGACACCAGTCAGTGTACAGATATCTCCCTGAGAGAGAGAGAGGACTGAGAGACACCAGTCAGTGTACAGATATCCCCCAGAGAGAGAGAGAGGACTGAGAGACACCAGTCAGTGTACAGATATCTCCCTGAGAGAGAGAGAGAGGACTGAGAGACACCAGTCAGTGTACAGATATCTCCCTGAGAGAGAGAGAGAGGACTGAGAGACACCAGTCAGTGTACAGATATCTCCCTGAGAGAGAGAGAGAGAGGGGGGGGGGGAGACTGAGAGACACCAGTCAGTGTACAGATGTCTCCCTGAGAGAGAGAGAGAAGCGACTGAGAGACACCAGTCAGTGTACAGATATCACCCTGAGAGAGAGAGAGGTGACTGAGAGACACCAGTCTGTGTACAGATATCCCCCAGAGAGAGAGAGAACTGAGAGACACCAGTCAGTGTACAGATATCTCCCTGAGAGAGAGAGAGAGAGAGAGAGGACTGAGAGACACCAGTCAGTGTACAGATATCTCGCTGAGAGAGAGAGAGGACTGAGAGACACCAGTCAGTGTACAGATATCTCCCTGAGAGAGAGCGGGGTCTGAGAGACACCAGTCAGTGTACAGATATCTCCCTGAGAGAGAGGGGACTGAGAGACACCAGTCAGTGTACAGACATCTCCGTGAGAGAGAGAGAGAGAGAGAGGACTGAGAGACACCAGTCAGTGTACAGATATCTCCCTGAGAGAGAGAGAGAGAGAGAGGACTGAGAGACACCAGTCAGTGTACAGATATCTCCCTGAGAGAGAGGGGACTGAGAGACACCAGTCAGTGTACAGATATCACCCTGAGAGAGAGAGAGAGGGGACTGAGAGACACCAGTCAGTGTACAGAAATCTTCCTGAGAGAGAGGGGACTGAGAGACACCAGTCAGTGTACAGATATCTGCCAGAGAGAGAGAGAGAGGACTGAGAGACACGAGTCAGTGTACAGATATCTCCCTGAGAGAGAGGGGACTGAGAGACACCAGTCAGTGTACAGATATCTCCATGAGAGAGAGACAGAGAGAGGGGCCTGAGAGACACCGGTCAGTGTACAGATATCTCCCTGAGAGAGAGGGAGAGGAGTGAGAGACACCAGTTAGTGTACAGATATCTCCCTGAGAGAGAGAGGGGATGAGACACACCAGTCAGTGTGCAGATATCTCCCTGAGAGAGAGAGAGAGAGAGGGGACTGAGAGACACCAGTCAGTGTACAGATATCTCCCTGAGAGAGACAGGACTGAGACACACCAGTCAGTGTGCAGATATCTCCCTGAGAGAGAGAGAGAGGGGGGGGGGGGGACTGAGAGACACCAGTCAGTGTACAGATGTCTCCCTGAGAGAGGGGGGACTGAGAGACACCAGTCAGTGTACTGATATCCCCCAGAGAGAGAGAGAGGACTGAGAGACACCAGTCAGTGTACTGATATCTCCCTGAGAGAGACAGAGAGAGAGAGAGAGAGAGGGGACTGAGAGACACCAGTCAGTGTGCAGATATCTCCCTGAGAGAGAGAGAGAGGACTGAGAGACACCAGTCAGTGCACAGATATCTCCCTGAGAGAGAGAGGGGACTGAGAGACACCAGTCAGTGAACAGATACCTCCCTGAGAGAGAGAGAGGGGACTGAGAGACACCAGTCAGTGCACAGAGATCTCCCTGAGAGAGAGAGAGGGGACTGAGAGACACCAGTCAGTGTACAGATATCTCCCTGAGAGAGAGGACTGAGAGACACCAGTCAGTGTACAGATATCTCCCTGAGAGAGAGAGAGAGGACTGAGAGACACCAGTCAGTGTACAGATATCTCCCAGAGAGAGAGAGAGAGGACTGAGAGACACGAGTCAGTGTACAGATATCTCCCTGAGAGAGAGAGGGGACTGAGAGGCACCAGTCAGTGTACAGATATCTCCCTGAGAGAGAGAGGGGACTGAGAGACACCAGTCAGTGTACAGATATCTCCCTGAGAGAGAGCGGGGACTGAGAGACACCAGTCAGTGTACAGATATCCCCCTGAGAGAGAGGGGACTGAGAGACACCAGTCAGTGTACAGATATCTCCCTGAGAGAGAGAGGGGACTGAGAGACACCAGTCAGTGTACAGATATCTCCCTGAGAGAGAGAGGGGACTGAGAGACACCAGTCAGTGTTCAGATATCTCCCTGAGAGAGAGAGGGGACTGAGAGACACCAGTCAGTGTACAGATATCACCCTGAGAGAGAGAGAGGGGAATGTGAGAAACCAGTCAGTGCACAGATATCTCCCTGAGAGAGAGAGAGGGGACTGAGAGACACCAGTCAGTGTCCAGATATCTCCGAGAGAGAGGGAGAGGAGTGAGAGACACCAGTTAGTGTACAGATATCTCCCTGAGAGAGAGAGGGACTGAGAGACACCAGTCAGTGTACAGATATCTCCCTGAGAGAGACAGGACTGAGACACACCAGTCAGTGTGCAGATATCTCCCTGAGAGAGACAGGACTGAGACACACCAGTCAGTGTGCAGATATCTCCCTGAGAGAGAGAGAGAGGGGGGGTGGGGGGACTGAGAGACACCAGTCAGTGTACAGATGTCTCCCTGAGAGAGAGAGAGAGGCGACTGAGAGACACCAGTCTGTGAACAGATATCCCCCAGAGAGAGAGAGAACTGAGAGACACCAGTCAGTGTACAGATATCTCCCTGAGAGAGAGAGAGAGAGAGGACTGAGAGACACCAGTCAGTGTACAGATATCTCCCTGAGAGAGAGAGAGAGAGAGAGAGGACTGAGAGACACCAGTCAGTGTACAGATATCCCCCTGAGAGAGAGAGAGAGAGAGAGAGGACTGAGAGACACCAGTCAGTGTACAGATATCTCCCTGAGAGAGAGGGGACTGAGAGACACCAGTCAGTGTACAGATATCACCCTGAGAGAGAGAGAGAGGGGACTGAGAGACACCAGTCAGTGTACAGAAATCTCCCTGAGAGAGAGGGGACTGAGAGACACCAGTCAGTGTACTGATATCTCCCTGAGAGAGTGAGAGAGGGGACTGAGAGACACCAGTCAGTGTACAGATATCACCCTGAGAGGGAGAGAGAGGGGGTACTGAGAGACACCAGTCAGGGTACAGATATCACCCTGAGAGAGAGAGAGGGGACTGAGAGACACCAGTCAGTGTACAGATATCTCCCTGAGAGAGAGAGGGGACTGAGAGACACCAGTCAGTGTACAGATATCTCCCTGAGAGAGAGGGGACTGAGAGACACCAGTCAGTGTACAGATATCACCCTGAGAGAGAGAGAGAGGGGACTGAGAGACACCAGTCAGTGTACAGAAATCTCCCTGAGAGAGAGGGGACTGAGAGACACCAGTCAGTGTACAGATATCTCCCAGAGAGAGAGAGAGAGGACTGAGAGACACGAGTCAGTGTACAGATATCTCCCTGAGAGAGAGGGGACTGAGAGACACCAGTCAGTGTACAGATATCTCCCTGAGAGAGAGACAGAGAGAGGGGCCTGAGAGACACCGGTCAGTGTACAGATATCTCCCTGAGAGAGAGAGGGGATGAGACACACCAGTCAGTGTGCAGATATCTCCCTGAGAGAGAGAGAGAGGGGACTGAGAGACACCAGTCAGTGTACAGATATCTCCCTGAGAGAGACAGGACTGAGACACACCAGTCAGTGTGCAGATATCTCCCTGAGAGAGAGAGAGAGGGGGGGGGGGGGGACTGAGAGACACCAGTCAGTGTACAGATGTCTCCCTGAGAGAGGGGGGACTGAGAGACACCAGTCAGTGTACTGATATCCCCCAGAGAGAGAGAGAGGACTGAGAGACACCAGTCAGTGTACTGATATCTCCCTGAGAGAGAGAGAGAGAGAGAGAGAGAGGGGACTGAGAGACACCAGTCAGTGTGCAGATATCTCCCTGAGAGAGAGAGAGAGGACTGAGAGACACCAGTCAGTGCACAGATATCTCCCTGAGAGAGAGAGGGGACTGAGAGACACCAGTCAGTGAACAGATATCTCCCTGAGAGAGAGAGAGGGGACTGAGAGACACCAGTCAGTGCACAGAGATCTCCCTGAGAGAGAGAGAGGGGACTGAGAGACACCAGTCAGTGTACAGATATCTCCCTGAGAGAGAGGACTGAGAGACACCAGTCAGTGTACAGATATCTCCCTGAGAGAGAGAGAGAGGACTGAGAGACACCAGTCAGTGTACAGATATCTCCCAGAGAGAGAGAGAGAGGACTGAGAGACACGAGTCAGTGTACAGATATCTCCCTGAGAGAGAGAGGGGACTGAGAGGCACCAGTCAGTGTACAGATATCTCCCTGAGAGAGAGAGGGGACTGAGAGACACCAGTCAGTGTACAGATATATCCCTGAGAGAGAGCGGGGACTGGGAGACACCAGTCAGTGTACAGATATCCCCCTGAGAGAGAGGGGACTGAGAGACACCAGTCAGTGTACAGATATCACCCTGAGAGAGAGAGAGAGGGGACTGAGAGACACCAGTCAGTGTACAGAAATCTCCCTGAGAGAGAGGGGACTGAGAGACACCAGTCAGTGTACAGATATCTGCCAGAGAGAGAGAGAGAGAGGACTGAGAGACACGAGTCAGTGTACAGATATCTCCCTGAGAGAGAGGGGACTGAGAGACACCAGTCAGTGTACAGATATCTCCCTGAGAGAGAGACAGAGAGAGGGGCCTGAGAGACACCGGTCAGTGTACAGATATCTCCCTGAGAGAGAGGGAGAGGAATGAGAGACACCAGTTAGTGTACAGATATCTCCCTGAGAGAGAGAGGGGATGAGACACACCAGTCAGTGTGCAGATATCTCCCTGAGAGAGAGAGAGAGGGGACTGAGAGACACCAGTCAGTGTACAGATATCTCCCTGAGAGAGACAGGACTGAGACACACCAGTCAGTGTGCAGATATCTCCCTGAGAGAGAGAGAGAGGGGGGGGGGGACTGAGAGACACCAGTCAGTGTACAGATGTCTCCCTGAGAGAGGGGGGACTGAGAGACACCAGTCAGTGTACTGATATCCCCCAGAGAGAGAGAGAGGACTGAGAGACACCAGTCAGTGTACTGATATCTCCCTGAGAGGAGAGAGAGAGAGAGAGAGAGGGGACTGAGAGACACCAGTCAGTGTGCAGATATCTCCCTGAGAGAGAGAGAGAGGACTGAGAGACACCAGTCAGTGCACAGATATCTCCCTGAGAGAGAGAGGGGACTGAGAGACACCAGTCAGTGAACAGATATCTCCCTGAGAGAGAGAGAGGGGACTGAGAGACACCAGTCAGTGCACAGAGATCTCCCTGAGAGAGAGAGGAGGGGACTGAGAGACACCAGTCAGTGTACAGATATCTCCCTGAGAGAGAGGACTGAGAGACACCAGTCAGTGTACAGATATCTCCCTGAGAGAGAGAGAGAGGACTGAGAGACACCAGTCAGTGTACAGATATCTCCCAGAGAGAGAGAGAGAGGACTGAGAGACACGAGTCAGTGTACAGATATCTCCCTGAGAGAGAGAGGGGACTGAGAGGCACCAGTCAGTGTACAGATATCTCCCTGAGAGAGAGAGGGGACTGAGAGACACCAGTCAGTGTACAGATATCTCCCTGAGAGAGAGCGGGGACTGAGAGACACCAGTCAGTGTACAGATATCCCCCTGAGAGAGAGGGACTGAGAGACACCAGTCAGTGTACAGATATCTCCCTGAGAGAGAGAGGGGACTGAGAGACACCAGTCAGTGTACAGATATCTCCCTGAGAGAGAGAGGGGACTGAGAGACACCAGTCAGTGTTCAGATATCTCCCTGAGAGAGAGAGGGGACTGAGAGACACCAGTCAGTGTACAGATATCACCCTGAGAGAGAGAGAGGGGAATGTGAGAAACCAGTCAGTGCACAGATATCTCCCTGAGAGAGAGAGAAGGGACTGAGAGACACCAGTCAGTGTCCAGATATCTCCGAGAGAGAGGGAGAGGAGTGAGAGACACCAGTTAGTGTACAGATATCTCCCTGAGAGAGAGAGGGACTGAGAGACACCAGTCAGTGTACAGATATCTCCCTGAGAGAAGACAGGACTGAGACACACCAGTCAGTGTGCAGATATCTCCCTGAGAGAGACAGGACTGAGACACACCAGTCAGTGTGCAGATATCTCCCTGAGAGAGAGAGAGAGGGGGGGTGGGGGACTGAGAGACACCAGTCAGTGTACAGATGTCTCCCTGAGAGAGAGAGAGAGGCGACTGAGAGACACCAGTCTGTGAACAGATATCCCCCAGAGAGAGAGAGAACTGAGAGACACCAGTCAGTGTACAGATATCTCCCTGAGAGAGAGAGAGAGGACTGAGAGACACCAGTCAGTGTACAGATATCTCCCTGAGAGAGAGAAGAGAGAGAGAGAGAGGACTGAGAGACACCAGTCAGTGTACAGATATCCCCCTGAGAGAGAGAGAGAGAGAGAGAGGACTGAGAGACACCAGTCAGTGTACAGATATCTCCCTGAGAGAGAGGGGACTGAGAGACAC